>NW_027314896.1:0-156283 GCF_023375885.2 Dermacentor andersoni | reverse complement strand
TTTTAAGCATGCACATGCATCTTTTGGTAGACGCGGATGAAGTTTTCTGCAAAACCACAAGATGTGCATGCAAATGGTGCTTTTTGCAGAACGCGCACGTAGATTTCTACCAAACGACGTGCTAAGCATGCCGATGCTGCTCTTTTTAGCACCCGCGCACGGATTTGTGCGAAAACGCGTTTTAAGCATGCACATGCATCTTTTGGTAGACGCGGATGAAGTTTTCTGCAAAACCACAAGATATGCAAATGGTGCTTTTGGCAGAACGCGCACGTGGATTTCTACCAGACCACGTGCTAAGCATGCCGATGCTGCTCTTTTTAGCACCCGCGCGCGGATTTGTGCGAAAACGCGTTTTAAGCATGCACATGCATCTTTTGGTAGACGCGGATGAAGTTTTCTGCAAAACCACAAGATATGCATGCAAATGGTGCTTTTTGCAGAACGCGCACGTGGATTTCTACCAAACGACGTGCTAAGCATGCCGATGCTGCTCTTTTTAGCACCCGCGCACGGATTTGTGCGAAAACGCGTTTTAAGCATGCACATGCATCTTTTGGTAGACGCGGATGAAGTTTTCTGCAAAACCACAAGATGTGCATGCAAATGGTGCTTTTGGCAGAACGCGCACGTGGATTTCTACCAAACGACGTGCTAAGCATACCGATGCTGCTCTTTTTAGCACCCGCGCACGCGTTTGTGCGAAAACGCGTTTTAAGCATGCACATGCATCTTTTGGTAGACGCGGATGAAGTTTTCTGCAAAACCACAAGATGTGCATGCAAATGGTGCTTTTGGCAGAACGCGCACGTAGATTTCTACCAAACGACGTGCTAAGCATGCCGATGCTGCTCTTTTTAGCACCCGCGCACGGATTTGTGCGAAAACGCGTTTTAAGCATGCACATGCATCTTTTGGTAGACGCGGATGAAGTTTTCTGCAAAACCACAAGATGTGCATGCAAATGGTGCTTTTGGCAGAACGCGCACGTGGATTTCTACCAAACGACGTGCTAAGCATGCCGATGCTGCTCTTTTTAGCACCCGCGCACGGATTTGTGCGAAAACGCGTTTTAAGCATGCACATGCATCTTTTGGTAGACGCGGATGAAGTTTTCTGCAAAACCACAAGATGTGCATGCAAATGGTGCTTTTGGCAGAACGCGCACGTGGATTTCTACCAAACGACGTGCTAAGCATGCCGATGCTGCTCTTTTTAGCACCCGCGCACGGATTTGTGCGAAAACGCGTTTTAAGCATGCACATGCATCTTTTGGTAGACGCGGATGAAGTTTTCTGCAAAACCACAAGATGTGCATGCAAATGGTGCTTTTGGCAGAACGCGCACGTGGATTTCTACCAAACGACGTGCTAAGCATGCCGATGCTGCTCTTTTTAGCACCCGCGCACGGATTTGTGCGAAAACGCGTTTTAAGCATGCACATGCATCTTTTGGTAGACGCGGATGAAGTTTTCTGCAAAACCACCAGATGTGAATGCAAATGGTGCTTTTGGCAGAACGCGCGCGTGGATTTCTACCAAACGACGTGCTAAGCATGCCGATGCTGCTCTTTTTAGCACCCGCGCACGGATTTGTGCGAAAACGCGTTTTAAGCATGCACATGCATCTTTTGGTAGACGCGGATGAAGTTTTCTGCAAAACCACAAGATGTGCATGCAAATGGTGCTTTTGGCAGAACGCGCACGTGGATTTCTACCAAACGACGTGCTAAGCATGCCGATGCTGCTCTTTTTAGCACCCACGCACGGATTTGTGCGAAAACGCGTTTTAAGCATGCACATGCATCTTTTGGTAGACGCGGATGAAGTTTTCAGCAAAACCACAAGATGTGCATGCAAATGGTGCTTTTGGCAGAACGCGCACGTGGATGTCTACCAAACGACGTGCTAAGCATGCCGATGCTGCTCTTTTTAGCACCCGCGCACGCATTTGTGCGAAAACGCGTTTTAAGCATGCACATGCATCTTTTGGTAGACGCGGATGAAGTTTTCTGCAAAACCACAAGATGTGCATGCAAATGGTGCTTTTTGCAGAACGCGCACGTGGATTTCTACCAAACGACGTGCTAAGCATGCCGATGCTGCTCTTTTTAGCACCCGCGCACGGATTTGTGCGAAAACGCGTTTTAAGCATGCACATGCATCTTTTGGTAGACGCGGATGAAGTTTTCTGCAAAACCACAAGATGTGCATGCAAATGGTGCTTTTGGCAGAACGCGCACGTGGATTTCTACCAAACGACGTGCTAAGCATGCCGATGCTGCTCTTTTTAGCACCCGCGCACGCATTTGTGCGAAAACGCGTTTTAAGCATGCACATGCATCTTTTGGTAGACGCGGATGAAGTTTTCTGCAAAACCACAAGATGTGCATGCAAATGGTGCTTTTTGCAGAACGCGCACGTGGATTTCTACCAGACGACGTGCTAAGCATGCCGATGCTGCTCTTTTTAGCACCCGCGCACGGATTTGTGCGAAAACGCGTTTTAAGCATGCACATGCATCTTTTGGTAGACGCGGATGAAGTTTTCTGCAAAACCACAAGATGTGCATGCAAATGGTGCTTTTGGCAGAACGCGCACGTGGATTTCTACCAAACGACGTGCTAAGCATGCCGATGCTGCTCTTTTTAGCACCCGCGCACGCATTTGTGCGAAAACGCGTTTTAAGCATGCACATGCATCTTTTGGTAGACGCGGATGAAGTTTTCTGCAAAACCACAAGATGTGCATGCAAATGGTGCTTTTGGCAGAACGCGCGCGTGGATTTCTACCAAACGACGTGCTAAGCATGCCGATGCTGCTCTTTTTAGCACCCGCGCACGGATTTGTGCGAAAACGCGTTTTAAGCATGCACATGCATCTTTTGGTAGACGCGGATGAAGTTTTCTGCAAAACCACAAGATGTGCATGCAAATGGTGCTTTTGGCAGAACGCGCACGTGGATTTCTACCAAACGACGTGCTAAGCATGCCGATGCTGCTCTTTTTAGCACCCACGCACGGATTTGTGCGAAAACGCGTTTTAAGCATGCACATGCATCTTTTGGTAGACGCGGATGAAGTTTTCAGCAAAACCACAAGATGTGCATGCAAATGGTGCTTTTGGCAGAACGCGCACGTGGATTTCTACCAAACGACGTGCTAAGCATGCCGATGCTGCTCTTTTTAGCACCCGCGCACGCATTTGTGCGAAAACGCGTTTTAAGCATGCACATGCATCTTTTGGTAGACGCGGATGAAGTTTTCTGCAAAACCACAAGATGTGCATGCAAATGGTGCTTTTTGCAGAACGCGCACGTGGATTTCTACCAAACGACGTGCTAAGCATGCCGATGCTGCTCTTTTTAGCACCCGCGCACGGATTTGTGCGAAAACGCGTTTTAAGCATGCACATGCATCTTTTGGTAGACGCGGATGAAGTTTTCTGCAAAACCACAAGATGTGCATGCAAATGGTGCTTTTGGCAGAACGCGCACGTGGATTTCTACCAAACGACGTGCTAAGCATGCCGATGCTGCTCTTTTTAGCACCCACGCACGGATTTGTGCGAAAACGTGTTTTAAGCATGCACATGCATCTTTTGGTAGACGCGGATGAAGTTTTCAGCAAAACCACAAGATGTGCATGCAAATGGTGCTTTTTGCAGAACGCGCACGTGGATTTCTACCAAACGACGTGCTAAGCATGCCGATGCTGCTCTTTTTAGCACCCGCGCACGGATTTGTGCGAAAACGCGTTTTAAGCATGCACATGCATCTTTTGGTAGACGCGGATGAAGTTTTCTGCAAAACCACAAGATGTGCATGCAAATGGTGCTTTTGGCAGAACGCGCACGTGGATTTCTACCAAACGACGTGCTAAGCATGCCGATGCTGCTTTTTTTAGCACCCGCACACGCATTTGTGCGAAAACGCGTTTTAAGCATGCACATGCATCTTTTGGTAGACGCGGATGAAGTTTTCTGCAAAACCACAAGTTGTGCATGCAAATGGTGCTTTTGGCAGAACGCGCGCGTGGATTTCTACCAAACGACGTGCTAAGCATGCCGATGCTGCTCTTTTTAGCACCCGCACACGCATTTGTGCGAAAACGCGTTTTAAGCATGCACATGCATCTTTTGGTAGACGCGGATGAAGTTTTCTGCAAAACCACAAGATGTGCATGCAAATGGTGCTTTTGGCAGAACGCGCACGTGGATTTCTACCAAACGACGTGCTAAGCATGCCGATGCTGCTCTTTTTAGCACCCGCGCACGGATTTGTGCGAAAACGCGTTTTAAGCATGCACATGCATCTTTTGGTAGACGCGGATGAAGTTTTCTGCAAAACCACAAGATGTGCATGCAAATGGTGCTTTTGGCAGAACGCGCACGTGGATTTCTACCAAACGACGTGCTAAGCATGCCGATGCTGCTCTTTTTAGCACCCGCGCACGGATTTGTGCGAAAACGCGTTTTAAGCATGCACATGCATCTTTTGGTACACGCGGATGAAGTTTTCTGCAAAACCACAAGATGTGCATGCAAATGGTGCTTTTGGCAGAACGCGCACGTGGATTTCTACCAAACGACATGCTAAGCATGCCGATGCTGCTCTTTTTAGCACCCGCGCACGGATTTGTGCGAAAACGCGTTTTAAGCATGCACATGCATCTTTAGGTAGACGCGGATGAAGTTTTCTGCAAAACCACAAGATGTGCATGCAAATGGTGCTTTTGGCAGAACGCGCACGGGGATTTCTACCAAACGACGTGCTAAGCATGCCGATGCTGCTCTTTTTAGCACCCGCGCACGGATTTGTGCGAAAACGCGTTTTAAGCATGCACATGCATCTTTTGGTAGACGCGGATGAAGTTTTCTGCAAAACCACAAGATGTGCATGCAAATGGTGCTTTTGGCAGAACGCGCACGTGGATTTCTACCAAACGACGTGCTAAGCATGCCGATGCTGCTCTTTTTAGCACCCGCGCACGCATTTGTGCGAAAACGCGTTTTAAGCATGCACATGCATCTTTTGGTAGACGCGGATGAAGTTTTCTGCAAAACCACAAGATGTGCATGCAAATGGTGCCTTTGGCAGAACGCGCACGTGGATTTCTACCAAACGACGTGCTAAGCATGCCGATGCTGCTCTTTTTAGCACCCGCGCACGCATTTGTGCGAAAACGCGTTTTAAGCATGCACATGCATCTTTTGGTAGACGCGGATGAAGTTTTCTGCAAAACCACAAGATGTGCATGCAAATGGTGCTTTTTGCAGAACGCGTACGTGGATTTCTACCAAACGACGTGCTAAGCATGCCGATGCTGCTCTTTTTAGCACCCGCGCACGCATTTGTGCGAAAACGCGTTTTAAGCATGCACATGCATCTTTTGGTAGACGCGGATGAAGTTTTCTGCAAAACCACAAGATGTGCATGCAAATGGTGCTTTTTGCAGAACGCGCACGTGGATTTCTACCAAATGACGTGCTAAGCATGCCGATGCTACTCTTTTTAGCACCCGCGCACGCATTTGTGCGAAAACGCGTTTTAAGCATGCACATGCATCTTTTGGTAGACGCGGATGAAGTTTTCTGCAAAACCACAAGATGTGCATGCAAAAGGTGCTTTTTGCAGAACGCGCACGTGGATTTCTACCAAACGACGTGCTAAGCATGCCGATGCTGCTCTTTTTAGCACCCGCGCACGGATTTGTGCGAAAACGCGTTTTAAGCATGCACATGCATCTTTTGGTAGACGCGGATGAAGTTTTCTGCAAAACCACAAGATGTGCATGCAAATGGTGCTTTTGGCAGAACGCGCACGTGGATTTCTACCAAACGACGTGCTAAGCATGCCGATGCTGCTCTTTTTAGCACCCGCGCACGGATTTGTGCGAAAACGCGTTTTAAGCATGCACATGCATCTTTTGGTAGACGCGGATGAAGTTTTCTGCAAAACCACAAGATGTGCATGCAAATGGTGCTTTTGGCAGAACGCGCACGTGGATTTCTACCAAACGACGTGCTAAGCATGCCGATGCTGCTCTTTTTAGCACCCGCGCACGGATTTGTGCGAAAACGCGTTTTAAGCATGCACATGCATCTTTTGGTAGACGCGGATGAAGTTTTCTGCAAAACCACAAGATGTGCATGCGAATGGTGCTTTTGGCAGAACGCGCACGTGGATTTCTACCAAACGACGTGCTAAGCATGCCGATGCTGCTCTTTTTAGCACCCGCGCACGGATTTGTGCGAAAACGCGTTTTAAGCATGCACATGCCTCTTTTGGTAGACGCGGATGAAGTTTTCTGCAAAACCACAAGATCTGCATGCAAATGGTGCTTTTGGCAGAACGCGCACGTGGATTTCTACCAAACGACGTGCTAAGCATGCCGATGCTGCTCTTTTTAGCACCCGCGCACGGATTTGTGCGAAAACGCGTTTTAAGCATGCACATGCATCTTTTGGTAGAAGCGGATGAAGTTTTCTGCAAAACCACAAGATGTGCATGCAAATGGTGCTTTTGGCAGAACGCGCACGTGGATTTCTACCAAACGACGTGCTAAGCATGCCGATGCTGCTCTTTTTAGCACCCGCGCACGGATTTGTGCGAAAACGCGTTTTAAGCATGCACATGCATCTTTTGGTAGACGCGGATGAAGTTTTCTGCAAAACCACAAGATGTGCATGCAAATGGTGCTTTTGGCAGAACGCGCACGTGGATTTCTACCAAACGACGTGCTAAGCATGCCGATGCTGCTCTTTTTAGCACCCGCGCACGCATTTGTGCGAAAACGCGTTTTAAGCATGCACATGCATCTTTTGGTAGACGCGGATGAAGTTTTCTGCAAAACCACAAGATGTGCATGCAAATGGTGCTTTTTGCAGAACGCGCACGTGGATTTCTACCAGACGACGTGCTAAGCATGCCGATGCTGCTCTTTTTAGCACCCGCGCACGGATTTGTGCGAAAACGCGTTTTAAGCATGCACATGCATCTTTTGGTAGACGCGGATGAAGTTTTCTGCAAAACCACAAGATGTGCATGCAAATGGTGCTTTTGGCAGAACGCGCACGTGGATTTCTACCAAACGACGTGCTAAGCATGCCGATGCTGCTCTTTTTAGCACCCGCGCACGCATTTGTGCGAAAACGCGTTTTAAGCATGCACATGCATCTTTTGGTAGACGCGGATGAAGTTTTCTGCAAAACCACAAGATGTGCATGCAAATGGTGCTTTTTGCAGAACGCGCACGTGGATTTCTACCAAACGACGTGCTAAGCATGCCGATGCTACTCTTTTTAGCACCCGCGCACGCATTTGTGCGAAAACGCGTTTTAAGCATGCACATGCATCTTTTGGTAGACGCGGATGAAGTTTTCTGCAAAACCACAAGATGTGCATGCAAAAGGTGCTTTTTGCAGAACGCGCACGTGGATTTCTACCAAACGACGTGCTAAGCATGCCGATGCTGCTCTTTTTAGCACCCGCGCACGGATTTGTGCGAAAACGCGTTTTAAGCATGCACATGCATCTTTTGGTAGACGCGGATGAAGTTTTCTGCAAAACCACAAGATGTGCATGCAAATGGTGCTTTTGGCAGAACGCGCACGTGGATTTCTACAAACGACGTGCTAAGCATGCCGATGCTGCTCTTTTTAGCACCCGCGCACGCATTTGTGCGAAAACGCATTTTAAGCATGCACATGCATCTTTTGGTAGACGCGGATGAAGTTTTCTGCAAAACCACAAGATGTGCATGCAAATGGTGCTTTTGGCAGAACGCGCACGTGGATTTCTACCAAACGACGTGCTAAGCATGCCGATGCTGCTCTTTTTAGCACCCGCGCACGGATTTGTGCGATAACGCGTTTTAAGCATGCACATGCATCTTTTGGTAGACGCGGATGAAGTTTTCTGCAAAACCACAAGATGTGCATGCAAATGGTGCTTTTGGCAGAACGCGCACGTGGATTTCTACCAAACGACGTGCTAAGCATGCCGATGCTGCTCTTTTTAGCACCCGCGCACGGATTTGTGCGAAAACGCGTTTTAAGCATGCACATGCATCTTTTGGTAGACGCGGATGAAGTTTTCTGCAAAACCACAAGATGTGCATGCAAATGGTGCTTTTGGCAGAACGCGCACGTGGATTTCTACCAAACGACGTGCTAAGCATGCCGATGCTGCTCTTTTTAGCACCCGCGCACGGATTTGTGCGAAAACGCGTTTTAAGCATGCACATGCATCTTTTGGTAGAAGCGGATGAAGTTTTCTGCAAAACCACAAGATGTGCATGCAAATGGCGCTTTTGGCAGAACGCGCACGTGGATTTCTACAAAACGACGTGCTAAGCATGCCGATGCTGCTCTTTTCAGCACCCGCGCACGCATTTGTGCGAAAACGCGTTTTAAGCATGCACATGCATCTTTTGGTAGACGCGGATGAAGTTTTCTGCAAAACCACAAGATGTGCATACAAATGGTGCTTTTGGCAGAACGCGCACGTGGATTTCTACCAAACGACGTGCTAAGCATGCCGATGCTGCTCTTTTAGCACCCGCGCACGGATTTGTGCGAAAACGCGTTTTAAGCATGCACATGCATCTTTTGGTAGACGCGGATGAAGTTTTCTGCAAAACCACAAGATGTGCATGCAAATGGTGCTTTTGGCAGAACGCGCACGTGGATTTCTACCAAACGACGTGCTAAGCATGCCGATGCTGCTCTTTTTAGCACCCGCGCACGGATTTGTGCGAAAACGCGTTTTAAGCATGCACATGCATCTTTTGGTAGACGCGGATGAAGTTTTCTGCAAAACCACAAGATGTGCATGCAAATGGTGCTTTTGGCAGAACGCGCGCGTGGATTTCTACCAAACGACGTGCTAAGCATGCCGATGCTGCTCTTTTTAGCACCCGCGCACGGATTTGTGCGAAAACGCGTTTTAAGCATGCACATGCATCTTTTGGTAGACGCGGATGAAGTTTTCTGCAAAACCACAAGATGTGCATGCAAATTGTTCTTTTGGCAGAACGCGCACGTGGATTTCTACCAAACGACGTGCTAAGCATGCCGATGCTGCTCTTTTTAGCACCCGCGCACGGATTTGTGCGAAAACGCGTTTTAAGCATGCACATGCATCTTTTGGTAGACGCGGATGAAGTTTTCTGCAAAACCACAAGATGTGCATGCAAATGGTGCTTTTGGCAGAACGCGCACGTGGATTTCTACCAAACGACGTGCTAAGCATGCCGATGCTGCTCTTTTTAGCACCCGCGCACGCATTTGTGCGAAAACGCGTTTTAAGCATGCACATGCATCTTTTGGTAGACGCGGATGAAGTTTTCTGCAAAACCACAAGATGTGCATGCAAAAGGTGCTTTTGGCAGAACGCGCACGTGGATTTCTACCAAACGACGTGCTAAGCATGCCGATGCTGCTCTTTTTAGCACCCGCGCACGCATTTGTGCGAAAACGCGTTTTAAGCATGCACATGCATCTTTTGGTAGACGCGGATGAAGTTTTCTGCAAAACCACAAGATGTGCATGCAAATGGTGCTTTTGGCAGAACGCGCACGTGGATTTCTACCAAACGACGTGCTAAGCATGCCGATGCTGCTCTTTTTAGCACCCGCGCACGCATTTGTGCGAAAACGCGTTTTAAGCATGCACATGCATCTTTTGGTAGACGCGGGTAAAGTTTTCTGCAAAACCACAAGATGTGCATGCAAATGGTGCTTTTAGCAGAACGCGCACGTGGATTTCTACCAAACGACGTGCTAAGCATGCCGATGCTGCTCTTTTTAGCACCCGCGCACGGATTTGTGCGAAAACGCGTTTTAAGCATGCACATGCATCTTTTGGTAGACGCGGATGAAGTTTTCTGCAAAACCACAAGATGTGCATGCAAATGGTGCTTTTGGCAGAACGCGCACGTGGATTTCTACCAAACGACGTGCTAAGCATGCCGATGCTGCTCTTTTTAGCACCCGCGCACGGATTTGTGAGAAAACGCGTTTTAAGCATGCACATGCATCTTTTGGTAGACGCGGATGAAGTTTTCTGCAAAACCACAAGATGTGCATGCAAATGGTGCTTTTGGGAGAACGCGCACGTGGATTTCTACCAAACGACGTGCTAAGCATGCCGATGCTGCTCTTTTTAGCACCCGCGCACGGATTTGTGCGAAAACGCGTTTTAAGCACGCACATGCATCTTTTGGTAGACGCGGATAAAGTTTTCTGCAAAACCACAAGATGTGCATGCAAATGGTGCTTTTGGCAGAACGCGCACGTGGATTTCTACCAAACGACGTGCTAAGCATGCCGATGCTGCTCTTTTTAGCACCCGCGCACGGATTTGTGCGAAAACGCGTTTTAAGCATGCACATGCATCTTTTGGTAGACGCGGATGAAGTTTTCTGCAAAACCACAAGATGTGCATGCAAATGGTGCTTTTGGCAGAACGCGCACGTGGATTTCTACCAAACGACGTGCTAAGCATGCCGATGCTGCTCTTTTTAGCACCCGCGCACGGATTTGTGCGAAAACGCGTTTTAAGCATGCACATGCATCTTTTGGTAGACGCGGATGAAGTTTTCTGCAAAACCACAAGATGTGCATGCAAATGGTGCTTTTGGCAGAACGCGCACGTGGATTTCTACCAAACGACGTGCTAAGCATGCCGATGCTGCTCTTTTTAGCACCCGCGCACGGATTTGTGCGAAAACGCGTTTTAAGCATGCACATGCATCTTTTGGTAGACGCGGATGAAGTTTTCTGCAAAACCACAAGATGTGCATGCAAATGGTGCTTTTGGCAGAACGCGCACGTGGATTTCTACCAAACGACGTGCTAAGCATGCCGATGCTGCTCTTTTTAGCACCCGCGCACGCATTTGTGCGAAAACGCGTTTTAAGCATGCACATGCATCTTTTGGTAGACGTGGATGAAGTTTTCTGCAAAACCACAAGATGTGCATGCAAATGGTGCTTTTGGCAGAACGCGCACGTGGATTTCTACCAAACGACGTGCTAAGCATGCCGATGCTGCTCTTTTTAGCACCCGCGCACGCATTTGTGCGAAAACGCGTTTCAAGCATGCACATCCATCTTTTGGTAGACGCGGATGAAGTTTTCTGCAAAACCACAAGATGTGCATGCAAATGGTGCTTTTGGCAGAACGCGCACGTGGATTTCTACCAAACGACGTGCTAAGCGTGCCGATGCTGCTCTTTTTAGCACCCGCGCACGCATTTGTGCGAAAACGCGTTTTAAGCATGCACATGCATCTTTTGGTAGACGCGGGTAAAGTTTTCTGCAAAACCACAAGATGTGCATGCAAATGGTGCTTTTAGCAGAACGCGCACGTGGATTTCTACCAAACGACGTGCTAAGCATGCCGATGCTGCTCTTTTTAGCACCCGCGCACGGATTTGTGCGAAAACGCGTTTTAAGCATGCACATGCATCTTTTGGTAGACGCGGATGAAGTTTTCTGCAAAACCACAAGATGTGCATGCAAATGGTGCTTTTGGCAGAACGCGCACGTGGATTTCTACCAAACGACGTTCTAAGCATGCCGATGCTGCTCTTTTTAGCACCCGCGCACGCATTTGTGCGAAAACGCGTTTTAAGCATGCACATGCATCTTTTGGTAGACGCGGGTAAAGTTTTCTGCAAAACCACAAGATGTGCATGCAAATGGTGCTTTTAGCAGAACGCGCACGTGGATTTCTACCAAACGACGTGCTAAGCATGCCGATGCTGCTCTTTTTAGCACCCGGGCACGGATTTGTGCGAAAACGCGTTTTAAGCATGCACATGCATCTTTTGGTAGACGCGGATGAAGTTTTCTGCAAAACCACAAGATGTGCATGCAAATGGTGCTTTTGGGAGAACGCGCACGTGGATTTCTACCAAACGACGTGCTAAGCATGCCGATGCTGCTCTTTTTAGCACCCGCGCACGGATTTGTGCGAAAACGCGTTTTAAGCATGCACATGCATCTTTTGGTAGACGCGGATAAAGTTTTCTGCAAAACCACAAGATGTGCATGCAAATGGTGCTTTTGGCAGAACGCGCACGTGGATTTCTACCAAACGACGTGCTAAGCATGCCGATGCTGCTCTTTTTAGCACCCGCGCACGGATTTGTGCGAAAACGCGTTTTAAGCATGCACATGCATCTTTTGGTAGACGCGGATGAAGTTTTCTGCAAAACCACAAGATGTGCATGCAAATGGTGCTTTTGGCAGAACGCGCACGTGGATTTCTACCAAACGACGTGCTAAGCATGCCGATGCTGCTCTTTTTAGCACCCGCGCACGGATTTGTGCGAAAACGCGTTTTAAGCATGCACATGCATCTTTTGGTAGACGCGGATGAAGTTTTCTGCAAAACCACAAGATGTGCATGCAAATGGTGCTTTTGGCAGAACGCGCACGTGGATTTCTACCAAACGACGTGCTAAGCATGCCGATGCTGCTCTTTTTAGCACCCGCGCACGGATTCGTGCGAAAACGCGTTTTAAGCATGCACATGCATCTTTTGGTAGACGCGGATGAAGTTTTCTGCAAAACCACAAGATGTGCATGCAAATGGTGCTTTTAGCAGAACGCGCACGTGGATTTCTACCAAACGACGTGCTAAGCATGCCGATGCTGCTCTTTTTAGCACCCGCGCACGCATTTGTGCGAAAACGCGTTTTAAGCATGCACATGCATCTTTTGGTAGACGTGGATGAAGTTTTCTGCAAAACCACAAGATGTGCATGCAAATGGTGCTTTTGGCAGAACGCGCACGTGGATTTCTACCAAACGACGTGCTAAGCATGCCGATGCTGCTCTTTTTAGCACCCGCGCACGCATTTGTGCGAAAACGCGTTTCAAGCATGCACATCCATCTTTTGGTAGACGCGGATGAAGTTTTCTGCAAAACCACAAGATGTGCATGCAAATGGTGCTTTTGGCAGAACGCGCACGTGGATTTCTACCAAACGACGTGCCTAAGCATGCCGATGCTGCTCTTTTTAGCACCCGCGCACGCATTTGTGCGAAAACGCGTTTTAAGCATGCACATGCATCTTTTGGTAGACGCGGGTAAAGTTTTCTGCAAAACCACAAGATGTGCATGCAAATGGTGCTTTTAGCAGAACGCGCACGTGGATTTCTACCAAACGACGTGCTAAGCATGCCGATGCTGCTCTTTTTAGCACCCGCGCACGGATTTGTGCGAAAACGCGTTTTAAGCATGCACATGCATCTTTTGGTAGACGCGGATGAAGTTTTCTGCAAAACCACAAGATGTGCATGCAAATGGTGCTTTTGGCAGAACGCGCACGTGGATTTCTACCAAACGACGTGCTAAGCATGCCGATGCTGCTCTTTTTAGCACCCGCGCACGGATTTGTGCGAAAACGCGTTTTAAGCATGCACATGCATCTTTTGGTAGACGCGGATGAAGTTTTCTGCAAAACCACAAGATGTGCATGCAAATGGTGCCTTTTGGGAGAACGCGCACGTGGATTTCTACCAAACGACGTGCTAAGCATGCCGATGCTGCTCTTCTTAGCACCCGCGCACGGATTTGTGCGAAAACGCGTTTTAAGCATGCACATGCATCTTTTGGTAGACGCGGATGAAGTTTTCTGCAAAACCACAAGATGTGCATGCAAATGGTGCTTTTGGCAGAACGCGCACGTGGATTTCTACCAAACGACGTGCTAAGCATGCCGATGCTGCTCTTTTTAGCACCCGCGCACGGATTTGTGCGAAAACGCGTTTTTAAGCATGCACATGCATCTTTTGGTAGACGCGGATGAAGTTTTCTGCAAAACCACAAGATGTGCATGCAAATGGTGCTTTTGGCAGAACGCGCACGTGGATTTCTACCAAACGACGTGCTAAGCATGCCGATGCTGCTCTTTTTAGCACCCGCGCACGGATTTGTGCGAAAACGCGTTTTTAAGCATGCACATGCATCTTTTGGTAGACGCGGATGAAAGTTTTTCTGCAAAACCACAAGATGTGCATGCAAATGGTGCTTTTGGCAGAACGCGCACGTGGATTTCTACCAAACGACGTGCTAAGCATGCCGATGCTGCTCTTTTTAGCACCCGCGCACGGATTTGTGCGAAAACGCGTTTTAAGCATGCACATGCATCTTTTCGTAGACGCGGATGAAGTTTTCTGCAAAACCACAAGATGTGCATGCAAATGGTGCTTTTGGCAGAACGCGCACGTGGATTTCTACCAAACGACGTGCTAAGCATGCCGATGCTGCTCTTTTTTAGCACCCGCGCATGGATTTGTGCGAAAACGCGTTTTAAGCATGCACATGCATCTTTTGGTAGACGCGGATGAAAGTTTTCCTGCAAAACCACAAGATGTGCATGCAAATGGTGCTTTTGGCAGAACGCGCACGTGGATTTCTACCAAACGACGTGCTAAGCATGCCGATGCTGCTCTTTTTAGCACCCGCGCACGCATTTGTGCGAAAACGCGTTTTAAGCATGCACATGCATCTTTTGGTAGACGTGGATGAAGTTTTCTGCAAAACCACAAGATGTGCATGCAAATGGTGCTTTTGGCAGAACGCGCACGTGGATTTCTACCAAACGACGTGCTAAGCATGCCGATGCTGCTCTTTTTAGCACCCGCGCACGCATTTGTGCGAAAACGCGTTTCAAGCATGCACATGCATCTTTTGGTAGACGCGGATGAAGTTTTCTGCAAAACCACAAGATGTGCATGCAAATGGTGCTTTTGGCAGAACGCGCACGTGGATTTCTACCAAACAACGTGCTAAGCATGCCGATGCTGCTCTTTTTAGCACCCGCGCACGGATTTGTGCGAAAACGCGTTTTAAGCATGCACATGCATCTTTTGGTAGACGCGGATGAAGTTTTCTGCAAAACCACAAGATGTGCATGCAAATGGTGCTTTTGGCAGAACGCGCACGTGGATTTCTACCAAACGACGTGCTAAGCATGCCGATGCTGCTCTTTTTAGCACCCGCGCACGGATTTGTGCGAAAACGCGTTTTAAGCATGCACATGCATCTTTTGGTAGACGCGGATGAAGTTTTCTGCAAAACCACAAGATGTGCATGCAAATGGTGCTTTTGGCAGAACGCGCACGTGGATTTCTACCAAACGACGTGCTAAGCACGCCGATGCTGCTCTTTTTAGCACCCGCGCACGGATTTGTGCGAAAACGCGTTTTAAGCATGCACATGCATCTTTTGGTAGACGCGGATGAAGTTTTCTGCAAAACCACAAGATGTGCATGCAAATGGTGCTTTTGGCAGAACGCGCACGTGGATTTCTACCAAACGACGTGCTAAGCATGCCGATGCTGCTCTTTTTAGCACCCGCGCACGCATTTGTGCGAAAACGCGTTTTAAGCATGCACATGCATCTTTTGGTAGACGTGGATGAAGTTTTCTGCAAAACCACAAGATGTGCATGCAAATGGTGCTTTTGGCAGAACGCGCACGTGGATTTCTACCAAACGACGTGCTAAGCATGCCGATGCTGCTCTTTTTAGCACCCGCGCACGCATTTGTGCGAAAACGCGTTTCAAGCATGCACATCCATCTTTTGGTAGACGCGGATGAAGTTTTCTGCAAAACCACAAGATGTGCATGCAAATGGTGCTTTTGGCAGAACGCGCACGTGGATTTCTACCAAACGACGTGCTAAGCATGCCGATGCTGCTCTTTTTAGCACCCGCGCACGCATTTGTGCGAAAACGCGTTTCAAGCATGCACATCCATCTTTTGGTAGACGCGGATGAAGTTTTCTGCAAAACCACAAGATGTGCATGCAAATGGTGCTTTTGGCAGAACGCGAACGTGGATTTCTACCAAACGACGTGCTAAGCATGCCGATGCTGCTCTTTTTAGCACCCGCGCACGCATTTGTGCGAAAACGCGTTTTAAGCATGCACATGCATCTTTTGGTAGACGCGGGTAAAGTTTTCTGCAAAACCACAAGATGTGCATGCAAATGGTGCTTTTAGCAGAACGCGCACGTGGATTTCTACCAAACGACGTGCTAAGCATGCCGATGCTGCTCTTTTTAGCACCCGCGCACGGATTTGTGCGAAAACGCGTTTTAAGCATGCACATGCATCTTTTGGTAGACGCGGATGAAGTTTTCTGCAAAACCACAAGATGTGCATGCAAATGGTGCTTTTGGCAGAACGCGCACGTGGATTTCTACCAAACGACGTGCTAAGCATGCCGATGCTGCTCTTTTTAGCACCCGCGCACGGATTTGTGCGAAAACGCGTTTTAAGCATGCACATGCATCTTTTGGTAGACGCGGATGAAGTTTTCTGCAAAACCACAAGATGTGCATGCAAATGGTGCTTTTGGGAGAACGCGCACGTGGATTTCTGCCAAACGACGTGCTAAGCATGCCGATGCTGCTCTTTTTAGCACCCGCGCACGGATTTGTGCGAAAACGCGTTTTAAGCATGCACATGCATCTTTTGGTAGACGCGGATGAAGTTTTCTGCAAAACCACAAGATGTGCATGCAAATGGTGCTTTTGGCAGAACGCGCACGTGGATTTCTACCAAACGACGTGCTAAGCATGCCGATGCTGCTCTTTTTAGCACCCGCGCACGGATTTGTGCGAAAACGCGTTTTAAGCATGCACATGCATCTTTTGGTAGACGCGGATGAAGTTTTCTGCAAAACCACAAGATGTGCATGCAAATGGTGCTTTTGGCAGAACGCGCACGTGGATTTCTACCAAACGACGTGCTAAGCATGCCGATGCTGCTCTTTTTAGCACCCGCGCACGGATTTGTGCGAAAACGCGTTTTAAGCATGCACATGCATCTTTTCGTAGACGCGGATGAAGTTTTCTGCAAAACCACAAGATGTGCATGCAAATGGTGCTTTTGGCAGAACGCGCACGTGGATTTCTACCAAACGACGTGCTAAGCATGCCGATGCTGCTCTTTTTAGCACCCGCGCATGGATTTGTGCGAAAACGCGTTTTAAGCATGCACATGCATCTTTTGGTAGACGCGGATGAAGTTTTCTGCAAAACCACAAGATGTGCATGCAAATGGTGCTTTTGGCAGAACGCGCACGTGGATTTCTACCAAACGACGTGCTAAGCATGCCGATGCTGCTCTTTTTAGCACCCGCGCACGCATTTGTGCGAAAACGCGTTTTAAGCATGCACATGCATCTTTTGGTAGACGTGGATGAAGTTTTCTGCAAAACCACAAGATGTGCATGCAAATGGTGCTTTTGGCAGAACGCGCACGTGGATTTCTACCAAACGACGTGCTAAGCATGCCGATGCTGCTCTTTTTAGCACCCGCGCACGCATTTGTGCGAAAACGCGTTTCAAGCATGCACATCCATCTTTTGGTAGACGCGGATGAAGTTTTCTGCAAAACCACAAGATGTGCATGCAAATGGTGCTTTTGGCAGAACGCGCACGTGGATTTCTACCAAACGACGTGCTAAGCATGCCGATGCTGCTCTTTTTAGCACCCGCGCACGCATTTGTGCGAAAACGCGTTTTAAGCATGCACATGCATCTTTTGGTAGACGCGGGTAAAGTTTTCTGCAAAACCACAAGATGTGCATGCAAATGGTGCTTTTAGCAGAACGCGCACGTGGATTTCTACCAAACGACGTGCTAAGCATGCCGATGCTGCTCTTTTTAGCACCCGCGCACGGATTTGTGCGAAAACGCGTTTTAAGCATGCACATGCATCTTTTGGTAGACGCGGATGAAGTTTTCTGCAAAACCACAAGATGTGCATGCAAATGGTGCTTTTGGCAGAACGCGCACGTGGATTTCTACCAAACGACGTGCTAAGCATGCCGATGCTGCTCTTTTTAGCACCCGCGCACGGATTTGTGCGAAAACGCGTTTTAAGCATGCACATGCATCTTTTGGTAGACGCGGATGAAGTTTTCTGCAAAACCACAAGATGTGCATGCAAATGGTGCTTTTGGGAGAACGCGCACGTGGATTTCTACCAAACGACGTGCTAAGCATGCCGATGCTGCTCTTTTTAGCACCCGCGCACGGATTTGTGCGAAAACGCGTTTTAAGCATGCACATGCATCTTTTGGTAGACGCGGATGAAGTTTTCTGCAAAACCACAAGATGTGCATGCAAATGGTGCTTTTGGCAGAACGCGCACGTGGATTTCTACCAAACGACGTGCTAAGCATGCCGATGCTGCTCTTTTTAGCACCCGCGCACGGATTTGTGCGAAAACGCGTTTTAAGCATGCACATGCATCTTTTGGTAGACGCGGATGAAGTTTTCTGCAAAA
Source organism: Dermacentor andersoni (assembly GCF_023375885.2). Classification (NCBI taxonomy): domain Eukaryota; kingdom Metazoa; phylum Arthropoda; class Arachnida; order Ixodida; family Ixodidae; genus Dermacentor; species Dermacentor andersoni. Next base: position 137,968 of record NW_027314896.1, on the reverse strand, counting down.
CCACAAGATGTGCATGCAAATGGTGCTTTTAGCAGAACGCGCGCGTGGATTTCTACCAAACGACGTGCTAAGCATGCCGATGCTGCTCTTTTTAGCACCCGCGCACGGATTTGTGCGAAAACGCGTTTTAAGCATGCACATGCATCTTTTGGTAGACGCGGATGAAGTTTTCTGCAAAACCACAAGATGTGCATGCAAATGGTGCTTTTGGCAGAACGCGCACGTGGATTTCTACCAAACGACGTGCTAAGCATGCCGATGCTGCTCTTTTTAGCACCCGCGCACGGATTTGTGCGAAAACGCGTTTTAAGCATGCACATGCATCTTTTGGTAGACGCGGATGAAGTTTTCTGCAAAACCACAAGATGTGCATGCAAATGGTGCTTTTGGGAGAACGCGCACGTGGATTTCTACCAAACGACGTGCTAAGCATGCCGATGCTGCTCTTTTTAGCACCCGCGCACGGATTTGTGCGAAAACGCGTTTTAAGCATGCACATGCATCTTTTGGTAGACGCGGATGAAGTTTTCTGCAAAACCACAAGATGTGCATGCAAATGGTGCTTTTGGCAGAACGCGCACGTGGATTTCTACCAAACGACGTGCTAAGCATGCCGATGCTGCTCTTTTTAGCACCCGCGCACGGATTTGTGCGAAAACGCGTTTTAAGCATGCACATGCATCTTTTGGTAGACGCGGATGAAGTTTTCTGCAAAACCACAAGATGTGCATGCAAATGGTGCTTTTGGCAGAACGCGCACGTGGATTTCTACCAAACGACGTGCTAAGCATGCCGATGCTGCTCTTTTTAGCACCCGCGCACGGATTTGTGCGAAAACGCGTTTTAAGCATGCACATGCATCTTTTGGTAGACGCGGATGAAGTTTTCTGCAAAACCACAAGATGTGCATGCAAATGGTGCTTTTGGCAGAACGCGCACGTGGATTTCTACCAAACGACGTGCTAAGCATGCCGATGCTTCTCTTTTTAGCACCCGCGCACGGATTTGTGCGAAAACGCGTTTTAAGCATGCACATGCATCTTTTGGTAGACGCGGATGAAGTTTTCTGCAAAACCACAAGATGTGCATGCAAATGGTGCTTTTGGCAGAACGCGCACGTGTATTTCTACCAAACGACGTGCTAAGCATGCCGATGCTGCTCTTTTTAGCACCCGCGCACGCATTTGTGCGAAAACGCGTTTTAAGCATGCACATGCATCTTTTGGTAGACGTGGATGAAGTTTTCTGCAAAACCACAAGATGTGCATGCAAATGGTGCTTTTGGCAGAACGCGCACGTGGATTTCTACCAAACGACGTGCTAAGCATGCCGATGCTGCTCTTTTTAGCACCCGCGCACGCATTTGTGCGAAAACGCGTTTCAAGCATGCACATGCATCTTTTGGTAGACGCGGATGAAGTTTTCTGCAAAACCACAAGATGTGCATGCAAATGGTGCTTTTGGCAGAACGCGCACGTGGATTTCTACCAAACGACGTGCTAAGCATGCCGATGCTGCTCTTTTTAGCACCCGCGCACGGATTTGTGCGAAAACGCGTTTTAAGCATGCACATGCATCTTTTGGTAGACGCGGATGAAGTTTTCTGCAAAACCACAAGATGTGCATGCAAATGGTGCTTTTGGCAGAACGCGCACGTGGATTTCTACCAAACGACGTGCTAAGCATGCCGATGCTGCTCTTTTTAGCACCCGCGCACGGATTTGTGCGAAAACGCGTTTTAAGCATGCACATGCATCTTTTGGTAGACGCGGATGAAGTTTTCTGCAAAACCACAAGATGTGCATGCGAATGGTGCTTTTGGCAGAACGCGCACGTGGATTTCTACCAAACGACGTGCTAAGCATGCCGATGCTGCTCTTTTTAGCACCCGCGCACGGATTTGTGCGAAAACGCGTTTTAAGCATGCACATGCATCTTTTGGTAGACGCGGATGAAGTTTTCTGCAAAACCACAAGATGTGCATGCAAATGGTGCTTTTGGCAGAACGCGCACGTGGATTTCTACCAAACGACGTGCTAAGCATGCCGATGCTGCTCTTTTTAGCACCCGCGCACGGATTTGTGCGAAAACGCGTTTTAAGCATGCACATGCATCTTTTGGTAGAAGCGGATGAAGTTTTCTGCAAAACCACAAGATGTGCATGCAAATGGTGCTTTTGGCAGAACGCGCACGTGGATTTCTACCAAACGACGTGCTAAGCATGCCGATGCTGCTCTTTTTAGCACCCGCGCACGCATTTGTGCGAAAACGCGTTTTAAGCATGCACATGCATCTTTTGGTAGACGCGGATGAAGTTTTCTGCAAAACCACAAGATGTGTCTGCAAATGGTGCTTTTGGCAGAACGCGCACGTGGATTTCTACCAAACGACGTGCTAAGCATGCCGATGCTGCTCTTTTTAGCACCCGCGCACGGATTTGTGCGAAAACGCGTTTTAAGCATGCACATGCATCTTTTGGTAGATGCGGATGAAGTTTTCTGCAAAACCACAAGATGTGCATGCAAATGGTGCTTTTGGCAGAACGCGCACGTGGATTTCTACCAAACGACGTGCTAAGCATGCCGATGCTGCTCTTTTTAGCACCCGCGCACGGATTTGTGCGAAAACGCGTTTTAAGCATGCACATGCATCTTTTGGTAGACGCGGATGAAGTTTTCTGCAAAACCACAAGATGTGCATGCAAATGGTGCTTTTGGCAGAACGCGCACGTGGATTTCTACCAAACGACGTGCTAAGCATGCCGATGCTGCTCTTTTTAGCACCCGCGCACGCATTTGTGCGAAAACGCGTTTTAAGCATGCACATGCATCTTTTGGTAGACGCGGAGGAAGTTTTCTGCAAAACCACAAGATGTGCATGCAAATGGTGCTTTTGGCAGAACGCGCACGTGGATTTCTACCAAACGACGTGCTAAGCATGCCGATGCTGCTCTTTTTAGCACCCGCGCATGGATTTGTGCGAAAACGCGTTTTAAGCATGCACATGCATCTTTTGGTAGACGCGGATGAAGTTTTCTGCAAAACCACAAAATGTGCATGCAAATGGTGCTTTTGGCAGAACGCGCACGTGGATTTCTACCAAACGACGTGCTAAGCATGCCGATGCTGCTCTTTTTAGCACCCGCGCACGGATTTGTGCGAAAACGCGTTTTAAGCATGCACATGCATCTTTTGGTAGACGCGGATGAAGTTTTCTGCAAAACCACAAGATGTGCATGCAAATGGTGCTTTTGGCAGAACGCGCACGTGGATTTCTACCAAACGACGTGCTAAGCATGCCGATGCTGCTCTTTTTAGCACCCGCGCACGGATTTGTGCGAAAACGCGTTTTAAGCATGCACATGCATCTTTTGGTAGACGCGGATGAAGTTTTCTGCAAAACCACAAGATGTGCATGCAAATGGTGCTTTTGGCAGAACGCGCACGTGGATTTCTACCAAACGACGTGCTAAGCATGCCGATGCTGCTCTTTTTAGCACCCGCGCACGGATTTGTGCGAAAACGCGTTTTAAGCATGCACATGCATCTTTTGGTAGACGCGGATGAAGTTTTCTGCAAAACCACAAGATGTGCATGCAAATGGTGCTTTTGGCAGAACGCGCACGTGGATTTCTACCAAACGACGTGCTAAGCATGCCGATGCTGCTCTTTTTAGCATCCGCGCACGCATTTGTGCGAAAACGCGTTTTAAGCATGCACATGCATCTTTTGGTAGACGCGGATGAAGTTTTCTGCAAAACCACAAGATGTGCATGCAAAAGGTGCTTTTGGCAGAACGCGCACGTGGATTTCTACCAAACGACGTGCTAAGCATGCCGATGCTGCTCTTTTTAGCACCCGCGCACGCATTTGTGCGAAAACGCGTTTTAAGCATGCACATGCATCTTTTGGTAGACGCGGATGAAGTTTTCTGCAAAACCACAATATGTGCATGCAAATGGTGCTTTTTGCAGAACGCGAACGTGGATTTCTACCAAACGACGTGCTAAGCATGCCGATGCTGCTCTTTTTAGCACCCGCGCACGCATTTGTGCGAAAACGCGTTTTAAGCATGCACATGCATCTTTTGGTAGACGCGGGTGAAGTTTTCTGCAAAACCACAAGATGTGCATGCAAATGGTGCTTTTTGCAGAACGCGCACGTGGATTTCTACCAAACGACGTGCTAAGCATGCCGATGCTGCTCTTTTTAGCACCCGCGCACGGATTTGTGCGAAAACGCGTTTTAAGCATGCACATGCATCTTTTGGTAGACGCGGATGAAGTTTTCTGCAAAACCACAAGATGTGCATGCAAATGGTGCTTTTGGCAGAACGCGCACGTGGATTTCTACCAAACGACGTGCTAAGCATGCCGATGCTGCTCTTTTTAGCACCCGCGCACGCATTTGTGCGAAAACGTGTTTTAAGCATGCACATGCATCTTTTGGTAGACGCGGATGAAGTTTTCTGCAAATCCACAAGATGTGCATGCAAATGGTGCTTTTGGCAGAACGCGCACGTGGATTTCTACCAAACGACGTGCTAAGCATGCCGATGCTGCTCTTTTTAGCACCCGCGCACGGATTTGTGCGAAAACGCGTTTTAAGCATGCACATGCATCTTTTGGTAGACGCGGATGAAGTTTTCTGCAAAACCACAAGATGTGCATGCAAATGGTGCTTTTGGCAGAACGCGCACGTGGATTTCTACCAAACGAAGTGCTAAGCATGCCGATGCTGCTCTTTTTAGCACCCGCGCACGGATTTGTGCGAAAACGCGTTTTAAGCATGCACATGCATCTTTTGGTAGACGCGGATGAAGTTTTCTGCAAAACCACAAGATGTGCATGCAAATGGTACTTTTGGCAGAACGCGCACGTGGATTTCTACCAAACGACGTGCTAAGCATGCCGATGCTGCTCTTTTTAGCACCCGCGCACGGATTTGTGCGAAAACGCGTTTTAAGCATGCACATGCATCTTTTGGTAGACGCGGATGAAGTTTTCTGCAAAACCACAAGATGTGCATGCGAATGGTGCTTTTGGCAGAACGCGCACGTGGATTTCTACCAAACGACGTGCTAAGCATGCCGATGCTGCTCTTTTTAGCACCCGCGCACGGATTTGTGCGAAAACGCGTTTTAAGCATGCACATGCATCTTTTGGTAGACGCGGATGAAGTTTTCTGCAAAACCACAAGATGTGCATGCAAATGGTGCTTTTGGCAGAACGCGCACGTGGATTTCTACCAAACGACGTGCTAAGCATGCCGATGCTGCTCTTTTTAGCACCCGCGCACGGATTTGTGCGAAAACGCGTTTTAAGCATGCACATGCATCTTTTGGTAGACGCGGATGAAGTTTTCTGCAAAACCACAAGATGTGCATGCAAATGGTGCTTTTGGCAGAACGCGCACGTGGATTTCTACCAAACGACGTGCTAAGCATGCCGATGCTGCTCTTTTTAGCACCCGCGCACGGATTTGTGCGAAAACGCGTTTTAAGCATGCACATGCATCTTTTGGTAGACGCGGATGAAGTTTTCAGCAAAACCACAAGATGTGCATGCAAATGGTGCTTTTGGCAGAACGCGCACGTGGATTTCTACCAAACGACGTGCTAAGCATGCCGATGCTGCTCTTTTTAGCACCCGCGCACGCATTTGTGCGAAAACGCGTTTTAAGCATGCACATGCATCTTTTGGTAGACGCGGATGAAGTTTTCTGCAAAACCACAAGATGTGCATGCAAAAGGTGCTTTTGGCAGAACGCGCACGTGGATTTCTGCCAAACGACGTGCTAAGCATGCCGATGCTGCTCTTTTTAGCACCCGCGCACGCATTTGTGCGAAAACGCGTTTTAAGCATGCACATGCATCTTTTGGTAGACGCGGATGAAGTTTTCTGCAAAACCACAATATGTGCATGCAAATGGTGCTTTTTGCAGAACGCGCACGTGGATTTCTACCAAACGACGTGCTAAGCATGCCGATGCTGCTCTTTTTAGCACCCGCGCACGCATTTGTGCGAAAACGCGTTTTAAGCATGCACATGCATCTTTTGGTAGACGCGGGTGAAGTTTTCTGCAAAACCACAAGATGTGCATGCAAATGGTGCTTTTTGCAGAACGCGCACGTGGATTTCTACCAAACGACGTGCCAAGCATGCCGATGCTGCTCTTTTTAGCACCCGCGCACGGATTTGTGCGAAAACGCGTTTTAAGCATGCACATGCATCTTTTGGTAGACGCGGATGAAGTTTTCTGCAAAACCACAAGATGTGCATGCAAATGGTGCTTTTGGCAGAACGCGCACGTGGATTTCTACCAAACGACGTGCTAAGCATGCCGATGCTGCTCTTTTTAGCACTCGCGCACGCATTTGTGCGAAAACGCGTTTTAAGCATGCACATGCATCTTTTGGTAGACGCGGATGAAGTTTTCTGCAAAACCACAAGATGTGCATGCAAATGGTGCTTTTGGCAGAACGCGCACGTGGATTTCTACCAAACGACGTGCTAAGCATGCCGATGCTGCTCTTTTTAGCACCCGCGCACGGATTTGTGCGAAAACGCGTTTTAAGCATGCACATGCATCTTTTGGTAGACGCGGATGAAGTTTTCTGCAAAACCACAAGATGTGCATGCAAATGGTGCTTTTGGCAGAACGCGCACGTGGATTTCTACCAAACGACGTGCTAAGCATGCCGATGCTGCTCTTTTTAGCACCCGCGCACGGATTTGTGCGAAAACGCGTTTTAAGCATGCACATGCATCTTTTGGTAGACGCGGATGAAGTTTTCTGCAAAACCACAAGATGTGCATGCAAATGGTGCTTTTGGCAGAACGCGCACGTGGATTTCTACCAAACGACGTGCTAAGCATGCCGATGCTGCTCTTTTTAGCACCCGCGCACGGATTTGTGCGAAAACGCGTTTTAAGCATGCACATGCATCTTTTGGTAGACGCGGATGAAGTTTTCTGCAAAACCACAAGATGTGCATGCAAATGGTGCTTTTGGCAGAACGCGCACGTGGATTTCTACCAAACGACGTGCTAAGCATGCCGATGCTGCTCTTTTTAGCACCCGCGCACGGATTTGTGCGAAAACGCGTTTTAAGCATGCACATGCATCTTTTGGTAGACGCGGATGAAGTTTTCTGCAAAACCACAAGATGTGCATGCAAATGGTGCTTTTGGCAGAACGCGCACGTGGATTTCTACCAAACGACGTGCTAAGCATGCCGATGCTGCTCTTTTTAGCACCCGCGCACGCATTTGTGCGAAAACGCGTTTTAAGCATGCACATGCATCTTTTGGTAGACGCGGATGAAGTTTTCTGCAAAACCACAAGATGTGCATGCAAAAGGTGCTTTTGGCAGAACGCGCACGTGGATTTCTACCAAACGACGTGCTAAGCATGCCGATGCTGCTCTTTTTAGCACCCGCGCACGCATTTGTGCGAAAACGCGTTTTAAGCATGCACATGCATCTTTGGTAGACGCGGATGAAGTTTTCTGCAAAACCACAATATGTGCATGCAAATGGAGCTTTTTGCAGAACGCGCACGTGGATTTCTACCAAACGACGTGCTAAGCATGCCGATGCTGCTCTTTTTAGCACCCGCGCACGCATTTGTGCGAAAACGCGTTTTAAGCATGCACATGCATCTTTTGGTAGACGCGGGTGAACTTTTCTGCAAAACCACAAGATGTGCATGCAAATGGTGCTTTTGGCAGAACGCGCACGTGGATTTCTACCAAACGACGTGCTAAGCATGCCGATGCTGCTCTTTTTAGCACCCGCGCACGGATTTGTGCGAAAACGCGTTTTAAGCATGCACATGCATCTTTTGGTAGACGCGGATGAAGTTTTCTGCAAAACCACAAGATGTGCATGCGAATGGTGCTTTTGGCAGAACGCGCACGTGGATTTCTACCAAACGACGTGCTAAGCATGCCGATGCTGCTCTTTTTAGCACCCGCGCACGGATTTGTGCGAAAACGCGTTTTAAGCATGCACATGCATCTTTTGGTAGACGCGGATGAAGTTTTCTGCAAAACCACAAGATGTGCATGCAAATGGTGCTTTTGGCAGAACGCGCACGTGGATTTCTACCAAACGACGTGCTAAGCATGCCGATGCTGCTCTTTTTAGCACCCGCGCACGGATTTGTGCGAAAACGCGTTTTAAGCATGCACATGCATCTTTTGGTAGAAGCGGATGAAGTTTTCTGCAAAACCACAAGATGTGCATGCAAATGGTGCTTTTGGCAGAACGCGCACGTGGATTTCTACCAAACGACGTGCTAAGCATGCCGATGCTGCTCTTTTTAGCACCCGCGCACGCATTTGTGCGAAAACGCGTTTTAAGCATGCACATGCATCTTTTGGTAGACGCGGATGAAGTTTTCTGCAAAACCACAAGATGTGCATGCAAATGGTGCTTTTGGCAGAACGCGCACGTGGATTTCTACCAAACGACGTGCTAAGCATGCCGATGCTGCTCTTTTTAGCACCCGCGCACGGATTTGTGCGAAAACGCGTTTTAAGCATGCACATGCATCTTTTGGTAGATGCGGATGAAGTTTTCTGCAAAACCACAAGATGTGCATGCAAATGGTGCTTTTGGCAGAACGCGCACGTGGATTTCTACCAAACGACGTGCTAAGCATGCCGATGCTGCTCTTTTTAGCACCCGCGCACGGATTTGTGCGAAAACGCGTTTTAAGCATGCACATGCATCTTTTGGTAGACGCGGATGAAGTTTTCTGCAAAACCACAAGATGTGCATGCAAATGGTGCTTTTGGCAGAACGCGCACGTGGATTTCTACCAAACGACGTGCTAAGCATGCCGATGCTGCTCTTTTTAGCACCCGCGCACGCATTTGTGCGAAAACGCGTTTTAAGCATGCACATGCATCTTTTGGTAGACGCGGATGAAGTTTTCTGCAAAACCACAAGATGTGCATGCAAATGGTGCTTTTGGCAGAACGCGCACGTGGATTTCTACCAAACGACGTGCTAAGCATGCCGATGCTGCTCTTTTTAGCACCCGCGCACGGATTTGTGCGAAAACGCGTTTTAAGCATGCACATGCATCTTTTGGTAGACGCGGATGAAGTTTTCTGCAAAACCACAAAATGTGCATGCAAATGGTGCTTTTGGCAGAACGCGCACGTGGATTTCTACCAAACGACGTGCTAAGCATGCCGATGCTGCTCTTTTTAGCACCCGCGCACGGATTTGTGCGAAAACGCGTTTTAAGCATGCACATGCATCTTTTGGTAGACGCGGATGAAGTTTTCTGCAAAACCACAAGATGTGCATGCAAATGGTGCTTTTGGCAGAACGCGCACGTGGATTTCTACCAAACGACGTGCTAAGCATGCCGATGCTGCTCTTTTTAGCACCCGCGCACGGATTTGTGCGAAAACGCGTTTTAAGCATGCACATGCATCTTTTGGTAGACGCGGATGAAGTTTTCTGCAAAACCACAAGATGTGCATGCAAATGGTGCTTTTGGCAGAACGCGCACGTGGATTTCTACCAAACGACGTGCTAAGCATGCCGATGCTGCTCTTTTTAGCACCCGCGCACGGATTTGTGCGAAAACGCGTTTTAAGCATGCACATGCATCTTTTGGTAGAAGCGGATGAAGTTTTCTGCAAAACCACAAGATGTGCATGCAAATGGTGCTTTTGGCAGAACGCGCACGTGGATTTCTACCAAACGACGTGCTAAGCATGCCGATGCTGCTCTTTTTAGCACCCGCGCACGCATTTGTGCGAAAACGCGTTTTAAGCATGCACATGCATCTTTTGGTAGACGCGGATGAAGTTTTCTGCAAAACCACAAGATGTGCATGCAAATGGTGCTTTTGGCAGAACGCGCACGTGGATTTCTACCAAACGACGTGCTAAGCATGCCGATGCTGCTCTTTTTAGCACCCGCGCACGGATTTGTGCGAAAACGCGTTTTAAGCATGCACATGCATCTTTTGGTAGACGCGGATGAAGTTTTCTGCAAAACCACAAGATGTGCATGCAAATGGTGCTTTTGGCAGAACGCGCACGTGGATTTCTACCAAACGACGTGCTAAGCATGCCGATGCTGCTCTTTTTAGCACCCGCGCACGCATTTGTGCGAAAACGCGTTTTAAGCATGCACATGCATCTTTTGGTAGACGCGGATGAAGTTTTCTGCAAAACCACAAGATGTGCATGCAAATGGTGCTTTTGGCAGAACGCGCACGTGGATTTCTACCAAACGACGTGCTAAGCATGCCGATGCTGCTCTTTTTAGCACCCGCGCATGGATTTGTGCGAAAACGCGTTTTAAGCATGCACATGCATCTTTTGGTAGACGCGGATGAAGTTTTCTGCAAAACCACAAAATGTGCATGCAAATGGTGCTTTTGGCAGAACACGCACGTGGATTTCTACCAAACGACGTGCTAAGCATGCCGATGCTGCTCTTTTTAGCACCCGCGCACGGATTTGTGCGAAAACGCGTTTTAAGCATGCACATGCATCTTTTGGTAGACGCGGATGAAGTTTTCTGCAAAACCACAAGATGTGCATGCAAATGGTGCTTTTGGCAGAACGCGCACGTGGATTTCTACCAAACGACGTGCTAAGCATGCCGATGCTGCTCTTTTTAGCACCCGCGCACGGATTTGTGCAAAAACGCGTTTTAAGCATGCACATGCATCTTTTGGTAGACGCGGATGAAGTTTTCTGCAAAACCACAAGATGTGCATGCAAATGGTGCTTTTGGCAGAACGCGCACGTGGATTTCTACCAAACGACGTGCTAAGCATGCCGATGCTGCTCTTTTTAGCACCCGCGCACGGATTTGTGCGAAAACGCGTTTTAAGCATGCACATGCATCTTTTGGTAGACGCGGATGAAGTTTTCTGCAAAACCACAAGATGTGCATGCAAATGGTGCTTTTGGCAGAACGCGCACGTGGATTTCTACCAAACGACGTGCTAAGCATGCCGATGCTGCTCTTTTTAGCACCCGCGCACGCATTTGTGCGAAAACGCGTTTTAAGCATGCACATGCATCTTTTGGTAGACGCGGATGAAGTTTTCTGCAAAACCACAAAATGTGCATGCAAAAGGTGCTTTTGGCAGAACGCGCACGTGGATTTCTACCAAACGACGTGCTAAGCATGCCGATGCTGCTCTTTTTAGCACCCGCGCACGCATTTGTGCGAAAACGCGTTTTAAGCATGCACATGCATCTTTTGGTAGACGCGGATGAAGTTTTCTGCAAAACCACAATATGTGCATGCAAATGGTGCTTTTGGCAGAACGCGCACGTGGATTTCTACCAAACGATGTGCTAAGCATGCCGATGCTGCTCTTTTTAGCACCCGCGCACGGATTTGTGCGAAAACGAGTTTTAAGCATGCACATGCATCTTTTGGTAGAAGCGGATGAAGTTTTCTGCAAAACCACAAGATGTGCATGCAAATGGTGCTTTTGGCAGAACGCGCACGTGGATTTCTACCAAACGACGTGCTAAGCATGCCGATGATGCTCTTTTTAGCACCCGCGCACGCATTTGTGCGAAAACGCGTTTTAAGCATGCACATGCATCTTTTGGTAGACGCGGATGAAGTTTTCTGCAAAGCACAAGATGTGCATGCAAATGGTGCTTTTGGCAGAACGCGCACGTGGATTTCTACCAAACGACGTGCTAAGCATGCCGATGCTGCTCTTTTTAGCACCCGCGCACGGATTTGTGCGAAAACGCGTTTTAAGCATGCACATGCATCTTTTGGTAGACGCGGATGAAGTTTTCTGCAAAACCACAAGATGTGCATGCAAATGGTGCTTTTGGCAGAACGCGCACGTGGATTTCTACCAAACGACGTGCTAAGCATGCCGATGCTTCTCTTCAGCACCCGCGCACGGATTTGTGCGAAAACGCGTTTTAAGCATGCACATGCATCTTTTGGTAGACGCGGATGAAGTTTTCTGCAAAACCACAAGATGTGCATGCAAATGGTGCTTTTGGCAGAACGCGCACGTGGATTTCTACCAAACGACGTGCTAAGCATGCCGATGCTGCTCTTTTTAGCACCCGCGCACGGATTTGTGCGAAAACGCGTTTTAAGCATGCACATGCATCTTTTGGTAGAAGCAGATGAAGTTTTCTGCAAAACCACAAGATGTGCATGCAAATGGTGCTTTTGGCAGAACGCGCACGTGGATTTCTACCAAACGACGTGCTAAGCATGCCGATGCTGCTCTTTTTAGCACCCGCGCACGCATTTGTGCGAAAACGCGTTTTAAGCATGCACATGCATCTTTTGGTAGACGCGGATGAAGTTTTCTGCAAAACCACAAGATGTGCATGCAAATGGTGCTTTTGGTAGAACGCGCACGTGGATTTCTACCAAACGACGTGCTAAGCATGCCGATGCTGCTCTTTTTAGCACCCGCGCACGGATTTGTGCGAAAACGCGTTTTAAGCATGCACATGCATCTTTTGGTAGACGCGGATGAAGTTTTCTGCAAAACCACAAGATGTGCATGCAAATGGTGCTTTTGGCAGAACGCGCACGTGGATTTCTACCAAACGACGTGCTAAGCATGCCGATGCTGCTCTTTTTAGCACCCGTGCACGGATTTGTGCGAAAACGCGTTTTAAGCATGCACATGCATCTTTTGGTAGACGCGGATGAAGTTTTCTGCAAAACCACAAGATGTGCATGCAAATGGTGCTTTTGGCAGAACGCGCACGTGGATTTCTACCAAACGACGTGCTAAGCATGCCGATGCTGCTCTTTTTAGCACCCGCGCACGCATTTGTGCGAAAACGCGTTTTAAGCATGCACATGCATCTTTTGGTAGACGCGGATGAAGTTTTCTGCAAAACCACAATATGTGCATGCAAATGGTGCTTTTTGCAGAACGCGCACGTGGATTTCTACCAAACGACGTGCTAAGCATGCCGATGCTGCTCTTTTTAGCACCCGCGCACGCATTTGTGCGAAAACGCGTTTTAAGCATGCACATGCATCTTTTGGTAGACGCGGGTGAAGTTTTCTGCAAAACCACAAGATGTGCATGCAAATGGTGCTTTTTGCAGAACGCGCACGTGGATTTCTACCAAACGACGTGCCAAGCATGCCGATGCTGCTCTTTTTAGCACCCGCGCACGGATTTGTGCGAAAACGCGTTTTAAGCATGCACATGCATCTTTTGGTAGACGCGGATGAAGTTTTCTGCAAAACCACAAGATGTGCATGCAAATGGTGCTTTTGGCAGAACGCGCACGTGGATTTCTACCAAACGACGTGCTAAGCATGCCGATGCTGCTCTTTTTAGCACCCGCGCACGGATTTGTGCGAAAACGCGTTTTAAGCATGCACATGCATCTTTTGGTAGACGCGGATGAAGTTTTCTGCAAAACCACAAGATGTGCATGCAAATGGTGCTTTTGGCAGAACGCGCACGTGGATTTCTACCAAACGACGTGCTAAGCATGCCGATGCTGCTCTTTTTAGCACCCGCGCACGCATTTGTGCGAAAACGCGTTTTAAGCATGCACATGCATCTTTTGGTAGACGCGGGTGAAGTTTTCTGCAAAACCACAAGATGTGCATGCAAATGGTGCTTTTTGCAGAACGCGCACGTGGATTTCTACCAAACGACGTGCCAAGCATGCCGATGCTGCTCTTTTTAGCACCCGCGCACGGATTTGTGCGAAAACGCGTTTTAAGCATGCACATGCATCTTTTGGTAGACGCGGATGAAGTTTTCTGCAAAACCACAAGATGTGCATGCAAATGGTGCTTTTGGCAGAACGCGCACGTGGATTTCTACCAAACGACGTGCTAAGCATGCCGATGCTGCTCTTTTTAGCACCCGCGCACGGATTTGTGCGAAAACGCGTTTTAAGCATGCACATGCATCTTTTGGTAGACGCGGATGAAGTTTTCTGCAAAACCACAAGATGTGCATGCAAATGGTGCTTTTGGCAGAACGCGCACGTGGATTTCTACCAAACGACGTGCTAAGCATGCCGATGCTGCTCTTTTTAGCACCCGCGCACGGATTTGTGCGAAAACGCGTTTTAAGCATGCACATGCATCTTTTGGTAGACGCGGATGAAGTTTTCTGCAAAACCACAAGATGTGCATGCAAATGGTGCTTTTGGCAGAACGCGCACGTGGATTTCTACCAAACGACGTGCTAAGCATGCCGATGCTGCTCTTTTTAGCACCCGCGCACGCATTTGTGCGAAAACGCGTTTTAAGCATGCACATGCATCTTTTGGTAGACGCGGATGAAGTTTTCTGCAAAACCACAAGATGTGCATGCAAAAGGTGCTTTTGGCAGAACGCGCACGTGGATTTCTACCAAACGACGTGCTAAGCATGCCGATGCTGCTCTTTTTAGCACCCGCGCACGCATTTGTGCGAAAACGCGTTTTAAGCATGCACATGCATCTTTGGTAGACGCGGATGAAGTTTTCTGCAAAACCACAATATGTGCATGCAAATGGTGCTTTTTGCAGAACGCGCACGTGGATTTCTACCAAACGACGTGCTAAGCATGCCGATGCTGCTCTTTTTGCACCCGCGCACGCATTTGTGCGAAAACGCGTTTTAAGCATGCACATGCATCTTTTGGTAGACGCGGGTGAACTTTTCTGCAAAACCACAAGATGTGCATGCAAATGGTGCTTTTGGCAGAACGCGCACGTGGATTTCTACCAAACGACGTGCTAAGCATGCCGATGCTGCTCTTTTTAGCACCCGCGCACGGATTTGTGCGAAAACGCGTTTTAAGCATGCACATGCATCTTTTGGTAGACGCGGATGAAGTTTTCTGCAAAACCACAAGATGTGCATGCGAATGGTGCTTTTGGCAGAACGCGCACGTGGATTTCTACCAAACGACGTGCTAAGCATGCCGATGCTGCTCTTTTTAGCACCCGCGCACGGATTTGTGCGAAAACGCGTTTTAAGCATGCACATGCATCTTTTGGTAGACGCGGATGAAGTTTTCTGCAAAACCACAAGATGTGCATGCAAATGGTGCTTTTGGCAGAACGCGCACGTGGATTTCTACCAAACGACGTGCTAAGCATGCCGATGCTGCTCTTTTTAGCACCCGCGCACGGATTTGTGCGAAAACGCGTTTTAAGCATGCACATGCATCTTTTGGTAGAAGCAGATGAAGTTTTCTGCAAAACCACAAGATGTGCATGCAAATGGTGCTTTTGGCAGAACGCGCACGTGGATTTCTACCAAACGACGTGCTAAGCATGCCGATGCTGCTCTTTTTAGCACCCGCGCACGCATTTGTGCGAAAACGCGTTTTAAGCATGCACATGCATCTTTTGGTAGACGCGGATGAAGTTTTCTGCAAAACCACAAGATGTGCATGCAAATGGTGCTTTTGGCAGAACGCGCACGTGGATTTCTACCAAACGACGTGCTAAGCATGCCGATGCTGCTCTTTTTAGCACCCGCGCACGGATTTGTGCGAAAACGCGTTTTAAGCATGCACATGCATCTTTTGGTAGATGCGGATGAAGTTTTCTGCAAAACCACAAGATGTGCATGCAAATGGTGCTTTTGGCAGAACGCGCACGTGGATTTCTACCAAACGACGTGCTAAGCATGCCGATGCTGCTCTTTTTAGCACCCGCGCACGGATTTGTGCGAAAACGCGTTTTAAGCATGCACATGCATCTTTTGGTAGACGCGGATGAAGTTTTCTGCAAAACCACAAGATGTGCATGCAAATGGTGCTTTTGGCAGAACGCGCACGTGGATTTCTACCAAACGACGTGCTAAGCATGCCGATGCTGCTCTTTTTAGCACCCGCGCACGCATTTGTGCGAAAACGCGTTTTAAGCATGCACATGCATCTTTTGGTAGACGCGGATGAAGTTTTCTGCAAAACCACAAGATGTGCATGCAAATGGTGCTTTTGGCAGAACGCGCACGTGGATTTCTACCAAACGACGTGCTAAGCATGCCGATGCTGCTCTTTTTAGCACCCGCGCACGGATTTGTGCGAAAACGCGTTTTAAGCATGCACATGCATCTTTTGGTAGACGCGGATGAAGTTTTCTGCAAAACCACAAAATGTGCATGCAAATGGTGCTTTTGGCAGAACGCGCACGTGGATTTCTGCCAAACGACGTGCTAAGCATGCCGATGCTGCTCTTTTTAGCACCCGCGCACGGATTTGTGCGAAAACGCGTTTTAAGCATGCACATGCATCTTTTGGTAGACGCGGATGAAGTTTTCTGCAAAACCACAAGATGTGCATGCAAATGGTGCTTTTGGCAGAACGCGCACGTGGATTTCTACCAAACGACGTGCTAAGCATGCCGATGCTGCTCTTTTTAGCACCCGCGCACGGATTTGTGCGAAAACGCGTTTTAAGCATGCACATGCATCTTTTGGTAGACGCGGATGAAGTTCTCTGCAAAACCACAAGATGTGCATGCAAATGGTGCTTTTGGCAGAACGCGCACGTGGATTTCTACCAAACGACGTGCTAAGCATGCCGATGCTGCTCTTTTTAGCACCCGCGCACGGATTTGTGCGAAAACGCGTTTTAAGCATGCACATGCATCTTTTGGTAGAAGCGGATGAAGTTTTCTGCAAAACCACAAGATGTGCATGCAAATGGTGCTTTTGGCAGAACGCGCACGTGGATTTCTACCAAACGACGTGCTAAGCATGCCGATGCTGCTCTTTTTAGCACCCGCGCACGCATTTGTGCGAAAACGCGTTTTAAGCATGCACATGCATCTTTTGGTAGACGCGGATGAAGTTTTCTGCAAAACCACAAGATGTGCATGCAAATGGTGCTTTTGGCAGAACGCGCACGTGGATTTCTACCAAACGACGTGCTAAGCATGCCGATGCTGCTCTTTTTAGCACCCGCGCACGGATTTGTGCGAAAACGCGTTTTAAGCATGCACATGCATCTTTTGGTAGACGCGGATGAAGTTTTCTGCAAAACCACAAGATGTGCATGCAAATGGTGCTTTTGGCAGAACGCGCACGTGGATTTCTACCAAACGACGTGCTAAGCATGCCGATGCTGCTCTTTTTAGCACCCGCGCACGCATTTGTGCGAAAACGCGTTTTAAGCATGCACATGCATCTTTTGGTAGACGCGGATGAAGTTTTCTGCAAAACCACAAGATGTGCATGCAAATGGTGCTTTTGGCAGAACGCGCACGTGGATTTCTACCAAACGACGTGCTAAGCATGCCGATGCTGCTCTTTTTAGCACCCGCGCATGGATTTGTGCGAAAACGCGTTTTAAGCATGCACATGCATCTTTTGGTAGACGCGGATGAAGTTTTCTGCAAAACCACAAAATGTGCATGCAAATGGTGCTTTTGGCAGAACACGCACGTGGATTTCTACCAAACGACGTGCTAAGCATGCCGATGCTGCTCTTTTTAGCACCCGCGCACGGATTTGTGCGAAAACGCGTTTTAAGCATGCACATGCATCTTTTGGTAGACGCGGATGAAGTTTTCTGCAAAACCACAAGATGTGCATGCAAATGGTGCTTTTGGCAGAACGCGCACGTGGATTTCTACCAAACGACGTGCTAAGCATGCCGATGCTGCTCTTTTTAGCACCCGCGCAGGGATTTGTGCGAAAACGCGTTTTAAGCATGCACATGCATCTTTTGGTAGACGCGGATGAAGTTTTCTGCAAAACCACAAGATGTGCATGCAAATGGTGCTTTTGGCAGAACGCGCACGTGGATTTCTACCAAACGACGTGCTAAGCATGCCGATGCTGCTCTTTTTAGCACCCGCGCACGGATTTGTGCGAAAACGCGTTTTAAGCATGCACATGCATCTTTTGGTAGACGCGGATGAAGTTTTCTGCAAAATCACAAGATGTGCATGCAAATGGTGCTTTTGGCAGAACGCGCACGTGGATTTCTACCAAACGACGTGCTAAGCATGCCGATGCTGCTCTTTTTAGCACCCGCGCACGCATTTGTGCGAAAACGCGTTTTAAGCATGCACATGCATCTTTTGGTAGACGCGGATGAAGTTTTCTGCAAAACCACAAAATGTGCATGCAAAAGGTGCTTTTGGCAGAACGCGCACGTGGATTTCTACCAAACGACGTGCTAAGCATGCCGATGCTGCTCTTTTTAGCACCCGCGCACGCATTTGTGCGAAAACGCGTTTTAAGCATGCACATGCATCTTTTGGTAGACGCGGATGAAGTTTTCTGCAAAACCACAATATGTGCATGCAAATGGTGCTTTTTGCAGAACGCGAACGTGGATTTCTACCAAACGACGTGCTAAGCATGCCGATGCTGCTCTTTTTAGCACCCGCGCACGCATTTTTGCGAAAACGCGTTTTAAGCATGCACATGCATCTTTTGGTAGACGCGGGTGAAGTTTTCTGCAAAACCACAAGATGTGCATGCAAATGGTGCTTTTTGCAGAACGCGCACGTGGATTTCTACCAAACGACGTGCTAAGCATGCCGATGCTGCTCTTTTTAGCACCCGCGCACGGATTTGTGCGAAAACGCGTTTTAAGCATGCACATGCATCTTTTGGTAGACGCGGATGAAGTTTTCTGAAAACCACAAGATGTGCATGCAAATGGTGCTTTTGGCAGAACGCGCACGTGGATTTCTACCAAACGACGTGCTAAGCATGCCGATGCTGCTCTTTTTAGCACCCGCGCACGGATTTGTGCGAAAACGCGTTTTAAGCATGCACATGCATCTTTTGGTAGACGCGGATGAAGTTTTCTGCAAAACCACAAGATGTGCATGCAAATGGTGCTTTTGGCAGAACGCGCACGTGGATTTCTACCAAACGAAGTGCTAAGCATGCCGATGCTGCTCTTTTTAGCACCCGCGCACGGATTTGTGCGAAAACGCGTTTTAAGCATGCACATGCATCTTTTGGTAGACGCGGATGAAGTTTTCTGCAAAACCACAAGATGTGCATGCAAATGGTGCTTTTGGCAGAACGCGCACGTGGATTTCTACCAAACGACGTGCTAAGCATGCCGATGCTGCTCTTTTTAGCACCCGCGCACGGATTTGTGCGAAAACGCGTTTTAAGCATGCACATGCATCTTTTGGTAGACGCGGATGAAGTTTTCTGCAAAACCACAAGATGTGCATGCGAATGGTGCTTTTGGCAGAACGCGCACGTGGATTTCTACCAAACGACGTGCTAAGCATGCCGATGCTGCTCTTTTTAGCACCCGCGCACGGATTTGTGCGAAAACGCGTTTTAAGCATGCACATGCATCTTTTGGTAGACGCGGATGAAGTTTTCTGCAAAACCACAAGATGTGCATGCAAATGGTGCTTTTGGCAGAACGCGCACGTGGATTTCTACCAAACGATGTGCTAAGCATGCCGATGCTGCTCTTTTTAGCACCCGCGCACGGATTTGTGCGAAAACGAGTTTTAAGCATGCACATGCATCTTTTGGTAGAAGCGGATGAAGTTTTCTGCAAAACCACAAGATGTGCATGCAAATGGTGCTTTTGGCAGAACGCGCACGTGGATTTCTACCAAACGACGTGCTAAGCATGCCGATGATGCTCTTTTTAGCACCCGCGCACGCATTTGTGCGAAAACGCGTTTTAAGCATGCACATGCATCTTTTGGTAGACGCGGATGAAGTTTTCTGCAAAGCACAAGATGTGCATGCAAATGGTGCTTTTGGCAGAACGCGCACGTGGATTTCTACCAAACGACGTGCTAAGCATGCCGATGCTGCTCTTTTTAGCACCCGCGCACGGATTTGTGCGAAAACGCGTTTTAAGCATGCACATGCATCTTTTGGTAGACGCGGATGAAGTTTTCTGCAAAACCACAAGATGTGCATGCAAATGGTGCTTTTGGCAGAACGCGCACGTGGATTTCTACCAAACGACGTGCTAAGCATGCCGATGCTGCTCTTTTTAGCACCCGCGCACGGATTTGTGCGAAAACGCGTTTTAAGCATGCACATGCATCTTTTGGTAGACGCGGATGAAGTTTTCTGCAAAACCACAAGATGTGCATGCAAATGGTGCTTTTGGCAGAACGCGCACGTGGATTTCTACCAAACGACGTGCTAAGCATGCCGATGCTGCTCTTTTTAGCACCCGCGCACGGATTTGTGCGAAAACGCGTTTTAAGCATGCACATGCATCTTTTGGTAGAAGCAGATGAAGTTTTCTGCAAAACCACGAGATGTGCATGCAAATGGTGCTTTTGGCAGAACGCGCACGTGGATTTCTACCAAACGACGTGCTAAGCATGCCGATGCTGCTCTTTTTAGCACCCGCGCACGCATTTGTGCGAAAACGCGTTTTAAGCATGCACATGCATCTTTTGGTAGACGCGGATGAAGTTTTCTGCAAAACCACAAGATGTGCATGCAAATGGTGCTTTTGGTAGAACGCGCACGTGGATTTCTACCAAACGACGTGCTAAGCATGCCGATGCTGCTCTTTTTAGCACCCGCGCACGGATTTGTGCGAAAACGCGTTTTAAGCATGCACATGCATCTTTTGGTAGACGCGGATGAAGTTTTCTGCAAAACCACAAGATGTGCATGCAAATGGTGCTTTTGGCAGAACGCGCACGTGGATTTCTACCAAACGACGTGCTAAGCATGCCGATGCTGCTCTTTTTAGCACCCGTGCACGGATTTGTGCGAAAACGCGTTTTAAGCATGCACATGCATCTTTTGGTAGACGCGGATGAAGTTTTCTGCAAAACCACAAGATGTGCATGCAAATGGTGCTTTTTGCAGAACGCGCACGTGGATTTCTACCAAACGACGTGCTAAGCATGCCGATGCTGCTCTTTTTAGCACCCGCGCACGCATTTGTGCGAAAACGCGTTTTAAGCATGCACATGCATCTTTTGGTAGACGCGGGTGAAGTTTTCTGCAAAACCACAAGATGTGCATGCAAATGGTGCTTTTTGCAGAACGCGCACGTGGATTTCTACCAAACGACGTGCCAAGCATGCCGATGCTGCTCTTTTTAGCACCCGCGCACGGATTTGTGCGAAAACGCGTTTTAAGCATGCACATGCATCTTTTGGTAGACGCGGATGAAGTTTTCTGCAAAACCACAAGATGTGCATGCAAATGGTGCTTTTGGCAGAACGCGCACGTGGATTTCTACCAAACGACGTGCTAAGCATGCCGATGCTGCTCTTTTTAGCACCCGCGCACGGATTTGTGCGAAAACGCGTTTTAAGCATGCACATGCATCTTTTGGTAGACGCGGATGAAGTTTTCTGCAAAACCACAAGATGTGCATGCAAATGGTGCTTTTGGCAGAACGCGCACGTGGATTTCTACCAAACGACGTGCTAAGCATGCCGATGCTGCTCTTTTTAGCACCCGCGCACGGATTTGTGCGAAAACGCGTTTTAAGCATGCACATGCATCTTTTGGTAGACGCGGATGAAGTTTTCTGCAAAACCACAAGATGTGCATGCAAATGGTGCTTTTGGCAGAACGCGCACGTGGATTTCGACCAAACGACGTGCTAAGCATGCCGATGCTGCTCTTTTTAGCACCCGCGCACGGATTTGTGCGAAAACGCGTTTTAAGCATGCACATGCATCTTTTGGTAGACGCGGATGAAGTTTTCTGCAAAACCACAAGATGTGCATGCAAATGGTGCTTTTGGCAGAACGCGCACGTGGATTTCTACCAAACGACGTGCTAAGCATGCCGATGCTGCTCTTTTTAGCACCCGCGCACGGATTTGTGCGAAAACGCGTTTTAAGCATGCACATGCATCTTTTGGTAGACGCGGATGAAGTTTTCTGCAAAACCACAAGATGTGCATGCAAATGGTGCTTTTGGCAGAACGCGCACGTGGATTTCTACCAAACGACGTGCTAAGCATGCCGATGCTGCTCTTTTTAGCACCCGCGCACGCATTTTGTGCGAAAACGCGTTTTAAGCATGCACATGCATCTTTTGGTAGACGCGGATGAAGTTTTCTGCAAAACCACAAGATGTGCATGCAAAAGGTGCTTTTGGCAGAACGCGCACGTGGATTTCTACCAAACGACGTGCTAAGCATGCCGATGCTGCTCTTTTTAGCACCCGCGCACGCATTTGTGCGAAAACGCGTTTTAAGCATGCACATGCATCTTTGGTAGACGCGGATGAAGTTTTCTGCAAAACCACAATATGTGCATGCAAATGGTGCTTTTTGCAGAACGCGCACGTGGATTTCTACCAAACGACGTGCTAAGCATGCCGATGCTGCTCTTTTTAGCACCCGCGCACGCATTTGTGCGAAAACGCGTTTTAAGCATGCACATGCATCTTTTGGTAGACGCGGGTGAACTTTTCTGCAAAACCACAAGATGTGCATGCAAATGGTGCTTTTTGCAGAACGCGCACGTGGATTTCTACCCAACGACGTGCTAAGCATGCCGATGCTGCTCTTTTTAGCACCCGCGCACGGATTTGTGCGAAAACGCGTTTTAAGCATGCACATGCATCTTTTGGTAGACGCGGATGAAGTTTTCTGCAAAACCACAAGATGTGCATGCAAATGGTGCTTTTGGCAGAACGCGCACGTGGATTTCTACCAAACGACGTGCTAAGCATGCCGATGCTGCTCTTTTTAGCACCCGCGCACGGATTTGTGCGAAAACGCGTTTTAAGCATGCACATGCATCTTTTGGTAGACGCGGATGAAGTTTTCTGCAAAACCACAAGATGTGCATGCAAATGGTGCTTTTGGCAGAACGCGCACGTGGATTTCTACCAAACGACGTGCTAAGCATGCCGATGCTGCTCTTTTTAGCACCCGCGCACGGATTTGTGCGAAAACGCGTTTTAAGCATGCACATGCATCTTTTGGTAGACGCGGATGAAGTTTTCTGCAAAACCACAATATGTGCATGCAAATGGTGCTTTTGGCAGAACGCGCACGTGGATTTCTACCAAACGACGTGCTAAGCATGCCGATGCTGCTCTTTTTAGCACCCGCGCACGGATTTGTGCGAAAACGCGTTTTAAGCATGCACATGCATCTTTTGGTAGACGCGGATGAAGTTTTCTGCAAAACCACAAGATGTGCATGCAAATGGTGCTTTTGCAGAACGCGCACGTGGATTTCTACCAAACGACGTGCTAAGCATGCCGATGCTGCTCTTTTTAGCACCCGCGCACGGATTTGTGCGAAAACGCGTTTTAAGCATGCACATGCATCTTTTGGTAGACGCGGATGAAGTTTTCTGCAAAACCACAAGATGTGCATGCAAATGGTGCTTTTGGCAGAACGCGCACGTGGATTTCTACCAAACGACGTGCTAAGCATGCCGATGCTGCTCTTTTTAGCACCCGCGCACGCATTTGTGCGAAAACGCGTTTTAAGCATGCACATGCATCTTTTGGTAGACGCGGATGAAGTTTTCTGCAAAACCACAAGATGTGCATGCAAAAGGTGCTTTTGGCAGAACGCGCACGTGGATTTCTACCAAACGACGTGCTAAGCATGCCGATGCTGCTCTTTTTAGCACCCGCGCACGGATTTGTGCGAAAACGCGTTTTAAGCATGCACATGCATCTTTTGGTAGACGCGGATGAAGTTTTCTGCAAAACCACAAGATGTGCATGCAAATGGTGCTTTTGGCAGAACGCGCACGTGGATTTCTACCAAACGACGTGCTAAGCATGCCGATGCTGCTCTTTTTAGCACCCGCGCACGGATTTGTGCGAAAACGCGTTTTAAGCATGCACATGCATCTTTTGGTAGACGCGGATGAAGTTTTCTGCAAAACCACAAGATGTGCATGCGAATGGTGCTTTTGGCAGAACGCGCACGTGGATTTCTACCAAACGACGTGCTAAGCATGCCGATGCTGCTCTTTTTAGCACCCGCGCACGGATTTGTGCGAAAACGCGTTTTAAGCATGCACATGCATCTTTTGGTAAACGCGGATGAAGTTTTCTGGAAAACCACAAGATGTGCATGCAAATGGTGCTTTTGGCAGAACGCGCACGTGGATTTCTACCAAACGACGTGCTAAGCATGCCGATGCTGCTCTTTTTAGCACCCGCGCACGCATTTGTGCGAAAACGCGTTTTAAGCATGCACATGCATCTTTTGGTAGACGCGGATGAAGTTTTCTGCAAAACCACAAGATGTGCATGCAAATGGTGCTTTTGGCAGAACGCGCACGTGGATTTCTACCAAACGACGTGCTAAGCATGCCGATGCTGCTCTTTTTAGCACCCGCGCACGGATTTGTGCGAAAACGCGCTTTAAGCATGCACATGCATCTTTTGGTAGACGCGGATGAAGTTTTCTGCAAAACCACAAGATGTGCATGCAAATGGTGCTTTTGGCAGAACGCGCACGTGGATTTCTACCAAACGACGTGCTAAGCATGCCGATGCTGCTCTTTTTAGCACCCGCGCACGGATTTGTGCGAAAACGCGTTTTAAGCATGCACATGCATCTTTTGGTAGACGCGGATGAAGTTTTCTGCAAAACCACAAGATGTGCATGCAAATGGTGCTTTTGGCAGAACGCGCACGTGGATTTCTACCAAACGACGTGCTAAGCATGCCGATGCTGCTCTTTTTAGCACCCGCGCACGGATTTGTGCGAAAACGCGTTTTAAGCATGCACATGCATCTTTTGGTAGACGCGGATGAAGTTTTCTGCAAAACCACAAGATGTGCATGCAAATGGTGCTTTTGGCAGAACGCGCACGTGGATTTCTACCAAACGACGTGCTAAGCATGCCGATGCTGCTCTTTTTAGCACCCGCGCACGGATTTGTGCGAAAACGCGTTTTAAGCATGCACATGCATCTTTTGGTAGACGCGGATGAAGTTTTCTGCAAAACCACAAGATGTGCATGCGAATGGTGCTTTTGGCAGAACGCGCACGTGGATTTCTACCAAACGACGTGCTAAGCATGCCGATGCTGCTCTTTTTAGCACCCGCGCACGGATTTGTGCGAAAACGCGTTTTAAGCATGCACATGCATCTTTTGGTAAACGCGGATGAAGTTTTCTGCAAAACCACAAGATGTGCATGCAAATGGTGCTTTTGGCAGAACGCGCACGTGGATTTCTACCAAACGACGTGCTAAGCATGCCGATGCTGCTCTTTTTAGCACCCGCGCACGGATTTGTGCGAAAACGCGTTTTAAGCATGCACATGCATCTTTTGGTAGAAGGGGATGAAGTTTTCTGCAAAACCACAAGATGTGCATGCAAATGGTGCTTTTGGCAGAACGCGCACGTGGATTTCTACCAAACGACGTGCTAAGCATGCCGATGCTGCTCTTTTTAGCACCCGCGCACGCATTTGTGCGAAAACGCGTTTTAAGCATGCACATGCATCTTTTGGTAGACGCGGATGAAGTTTTCTGCAAAACCACAAGATGTGCATGCAAATGGTGCTTTTGGCAGAACGCGCACGTGGATTTCTACCAAACGACGTGCTAAGCATGCCGATGCTGCTCTTTTTAGCACCCGCGCACGCATTTGTGCGAAAACGCGTTTTAAGCATGCACATGCATCTTTTGGTAGACGCGGATGAAGTTTTCTGCAAAACCACAAGATGTGCATGCAAATGGTGCTTTTGGCAGAACGCGCACGTGGATTTCTACCAAACGACGTGCTAAGCATGCCGATGCTGCTCTTTTTAGCACCCGCGCACGCATTTGTGCGAAAACGCGTTTTAAGCATGCACATGCATCTTTTGGTAGACGCGGATGAAGTTTTCTGCAAAACCACAATATGTGCATGCAAATGGTGCTTTTGGCAGAACGCGCACGTGGATTTCTACCAAACGACGTGCTAAGCATGCCGATGGTGCTCTTTTTAGCACCCGCGCACGGATTTGTGCGAAAACGCGTTTTAAGCATGCACATGCATCTTTTGGTAGACGCGGATGAAGTTTTCTGCAAAACCACAAGATTTGCATGCAAATGGTGCTTTTGGCAGAACGCGCACGTGGATTTCTACCAAACGACGTGCTAAGCATGCCGATGCTGCTCTTTTTAGCACCCGCGCACGGATTTGTGCGAAAACGCGTTTTAAGCATGCACATGCATCTTTTGGTAGACGCGGATGAAGTTTTCTGCAAAACCACAAGATGTGCATGCAAATGGTGCTTTTGGCAGAACGCGCACGTGGATTTCTACCAAACGACGTGCTAAGCATGCCGATGCTGCTCTTTTTAGCACCCGCGCACGGATTTGTGCGAAAACGCGTTTTAAGCATGCACATGCATCTTTTGGTAGACCCGGATGAAGTTTTCTGCAAAACCACAAGATATGCATGCAAATGGTGCTTTTGGCAGAACGCGCACGTGGATTTCTACCAAACGACGTGCTAAGCATGCCGATGCTGCTCTTTTTAGCACCCGCGCACGGATTTGTGCGAAAACGCGTTTTAAGCATGCATATGCATCTTTTGGTAGACGCGGATGAAGTTTTCTGCAAAACCACAAGATGTGCATGCAAATCGTGCTTTTGGCAGAACGCGCACGTGGATTTCTACCAAACGACGTGCTAAGCATGCCGATGCTGCTCTTTTTAGCACCCGCGCACGGATTTGTGCGAAAACGCGTTTTAAGCATGCACATGCATCTTTTGGTAGACGCGGATGAAGTTTTCTGCAAAACCACAAGATGTGCATGCAAATGGTGCTTTTGGCAGAACGCGCACGTGGATTTCTACCAAACAACGTGCTAAGCATGCCGATGCTGCTCTTTTTAGCACCCGCGCACGGATTTGTGCGAAAACGCGTTTTAAGCATGCACATGCATCTTTTGGTAGACGCGGATGAAGTTTTCTTCAAAACCACAAGATGTGCATGCAAATGGTGCTTTTGGCAGAACGCGCACGTGGATTTCTACCAAACGACGTGCTAAGCATGCCGATGCTGCTCTTTTTAGCACCCGCGCACGCATTTGTGCGAAAACGCGTTTTAAGCATGCACATGCATCTTTTGGTAGATGTGGGTGAAGTTTTCTGCAAAACCACAAGATGTGCATGCAAATGGTGCTTTTGGCAGAACGCGCACGTGGATTTCTACCAAACGACGTGCTAAGCATGCCGATGCTGCTCTTTTTAGCACCCGCGCACGGATTTGTGCGAAAACGCGTTTTAAGCATGCACATGCATCTTTTGGTAGACGCGGATGAAGTTTTCTGCAAAACCACAAGATGTGCATGCAAATGGTGCTTTTGGCAGAACGCGCACGTGGATTTCTACCAAACGACGTGCTAAGCATGCCGATGCTGCTCTTTTTAGCACCCGCGCACGGATTTGTGCGAAAACGCGTTTTAAGCATGCACATGCATTTTTTGGTAGACGCGGATGAAGTTTTCTGCAAAACCACAAGATGTGCATGCAAATGGTGCTTTTGGCAGAACGCGCACGTGGATTTCTACCAAACGACGTGCTAAGCATGCCGATGCTGCTCTTTTTAGCACCCGCGCACGCATTTGTGCGAAAACGCGTTTTAAGCATGCACATGCATCTTTTGGTAGACGCGGATGAAGTTTTCTGCAAAACCACAAGATGTGCATGCAAAAGGTGCTTTTGGCAGAACGCGCACGTGGATTTCTACCAAACGACGTGCTAAGCATGCCGATGCTGCTCTTTTTAGCACCCGCGCACGCATTTGTGCGAAAACGCCTTTTAAGCATGCACATGCATCTTTTGGTAGACGCGGATGAAGTTTTCTGCAAAACCACAATATGTGCATGCAAATGGTGCTTTTGGCAGAACGCGCACGTGGATTTCTACCAAACGACGTGCTAAGCATGCCGATGGTGCTCTTTTTAGCACCCGCGCACGGATTTGTGCGAAAACGCGTTTTAAGCATGCACATGCATCTTTTGGTAGACGTGGATGAAGTTTTCTGCAAAACCACAAGATTTGCATGCAAATGGTGCTTTTGGCAGAACGCGCACGTGGATTTCTACCAAACGACGTGCTAAGCATGCCGATGCTGCTCTTTTTAGCACCCGCGCACGGATTTGTGCGAAAACGCGTTTTAAGCATGCACATGCATCTTTTGGTAGACGCGGATGAAGTTTTCTGCAAAACCACAAGATGTGCATGCAAATGGTGCTTTTGGCAGAACGCGCACGTGGATTTCTACCAAACGACGTGCTAAGCATGCCGATGCTGCTCTTTTTAGCACCCGCGCACGGATTTGTGCGAAAACGCGTTTTAAGCATGCACATGCATCTTTTGGTAGACCCGGATGAAGTTTTCTGCAAAACCACAAGATGTGCATGCAAATGGTGCTTTTGGCAGAACGCGCACGTGGATTTCTACCAAACGACGTGCTAAGCATGCCGATGCTGCTCTTTTTAGCACCCGCGCACGGATTTGTGCGAAAACGCGTTTTAAGCATGCATATGCATCTTTTGGTAGACGCGGATGAAGTTTTCTGCAAAACCACAAGATGTGCATGCAAATCGTGCTTTTGGCAGAACGCGCACGTGGATTTCTACCAAACGACGTGCTAAGCATGCCGATGCTGCTCTTTTTAGCACCCGCGCACGGATTTGTGCGAAAACGCGTTTTAAGCATGCACATGCATCTTTTGGTAGACGCGGATGAAGTTTTCTGCAAAACCACAAGATGTGCATGCAAATGGTGCTTTTGGCAGAACGCGCACGTGGATTTCTACCAAACAACGTGCTAAGCATGCCGATGCTGCTCTTTTTAGCACCCGCGCACGGATTTGTGCGAAAACGCGTTTTAAGCATGCACATGCATCTTTTGGTAGACGCGGATGAAGTTTTCTGCAAAACCACAAGATGTGCATGCAAATGGTGCTTTTGGCAGAACGCGCACGTGGATTTCTACCAAACGACGTGCTAAGCATGCCGATGCTGCTCTTTTTAGCACCCGCGCACGCATTTGTGCGAAAACGCGTTTTAAGCATGCACATGCATCTTTTGGTAGACGTGGGTGAAGTTTTCTGCAAAACCACAAGATGTGCATGCAAATGGTGCTTTTGGCAGAACGCGCACGTGGATTTCTACCAAACGACGTGCTAAGCATGCCGATGCTGCTCTTTTTAGCACCCGCGCACGCATTTGTGCGAAAACGCGTTTTAAGCATGCACATGCATCTTTTGGTAGACGCGGATGAAGTTTTCTGCAAAACCACAAGATGTGCATGCAAATGGTGCTTTTGGCAGAACGCGGACGTGGATTTCTACCAAACGACGTGCTAAGCATGCCGATGCTGCTCTTTCTAGCACCCGCGCACGGATTTGTGCGAAAACGCGTTTTAAGCATGCACATGCATCTTTTGGTAGACGCGGATGAAGTTTTCTGCAAAACCACAAGATGTGCATGCAAATGGTGCTTTTGGCAGAACGCGCACGTGGATTTCTACCAAACGACGTGCTAAGCATGCCGATGCTGCTCTTTTTAGCACCCGCGCACGGATTTGTGCGAAAACGCGTTTTAAGCATGCACATGCATCTTTTCGTAGACGCGGATGAAGTTTTCTGCAAAACCACAAGATGTGCATGCAAATGGTGCTTTTGGCAGAACGCGCACGTGGATTTCTACCAAACGACGTGCTAAGCATGCCGATGCTGCTCTTTTTAGCACCCGCGCACGCATTTGTGCGAAAACGCGTTTTAAGCTTGCACATGCATCTTTTGGTAGACGCGGATGAAGTTTTCTGCAAAACCACAAGATGTGCATGCAAATGGTGCTTTTTGCAGAACGCGCACGTGGATTTCTACCAGACGACGTGCTAAGCATGCCGATGCTGCTCTTTTTAGCACCCGCGCACGGATTTGTGCGAAAACGCGTTTTAAGCATGCACATGCATCTTTTGGTAGACGCGGATGAAGTTTTCTGCAAAACCACAAGATGTGCATGCAAATGGTGCTTTTGGCAGAACGCGCACGTGGATTTCTACCAAACGACGTGCTAAGCATGCCGATGCTGCTCTTTTTAGCACCCGCGCACGGATTTGTGCGAAAACGCGTTTTAAGCATGCACATGCATCTTTTGGTAGACGCGGATGAAGTTTTCTGCAAAACCACAAGATGTGCATGCAAATGGTGCTTTTGGCAGAACGCGCACGTGGATTTCTACCAAACGACGTGCTAAGCATGCCGATGCTGCTCTTTTTAGCACCCGCGCACGGATTTGTGCGAAAACGCGTTTTAAGCATGCACATGCATCTTTTGGTAGACGCGGATGAAGTTTTCTGCAAAACCACAAGATGTGCATGCAAATGGTGCTTTTCGCAGAACGCGCACGTGGATTTCTACCAAACGACGTGCTAAGCATGCCGATGCTGCTCTTTTTAGCGCCCGCGCACGCATTTGTGCGAAAACGCGTTTTAAGCATGCACATGCATCTTTTGGTAGACGCGGATGAAGTTTTCTGCAAAACCACAAGATGTGCATGCAAATGGTGCTTTTGGCAGAACGCGCACATGGATTTCTACCAAACGACGTGCTAAGCATGCCGATGCTGCTCTTTTTAGCACCCGCGAACGGATTTGTGCGAAAACGCGTTTTAAGCATGCACATGCATCTTTTGGTAGACGCGGATGAAGTTTTCTGCAAAACCACAAGATGTGCATGCAAATGGTGCTTTTGGCAGAACGCGCACGTGGATTTCTACCAAACGACGTGCTAAGCATGCCGATGCTGCTCTTTTTAGCACCCACGCACGCATTTGTGCGAAAACGCGTTTTAAGCAGCACATGCATCTTTTGGTAGACGCGGATAAAGTTTTCTGCAAAACCACAAGATGTGCATGCAAATGGTGCTTTTTGCAGAACGCGCACGTGGATTTCTACCAAACGACGTGCTAAGCATGCCGATGCTGCTCTTTTTAGCACCCGCGCACGGATTTGTGCGAAAACGCGTTTTAAGCATGCACATGTATCTTTTGGTAGACGCGGATGAAGTTTTCTGCAAAACCACAAGATGTGCATGCAAATGGTGCTTTTGGCAGAATGCGCACGTGGATTTCTACCAAACGACGTGCTACGCATGCCGATGCTGCTCTTTTTAGCACCCGCGCACGGATTTGTGCGAAAACGCGTTTTAAGCATGCACATGCATCTTTTGGTAGACGCGGATGAAGTTTTCTGCAAAACCACAAGATGTGCATGCAAATGGTGCTTTTGGCAGAACGCGCACGTGGATTTCTACCAAACGACGTGCTAAGCATGCCGATGCTGCTCTTTTTAGCACCCGCGCACGCTTTTCTGCGAAAACGCGTTTTAAGCATGCACATGCATCTTTTAGTAGACGCGCATGAAGTTTTCTGCAAAACCACAAGATGTGCATGCAAATGGTGCTTTTGGCAGAACGCGCACGTGGATTTCTACCAAACGACGTGCTAAGCATGCCGATGCTGCTCTTTTTAGCACCCGCGCACGGATTTGTGCGAAAACGCGTTTTAAGCATGCACATGCATCTTTTGGTAGACGCGGATGAAGTTTTCTGCAAAACCACAAGATGTGCATGCAAATGGTGCTTTTATCAGAACGCGCACGTGGATTTCTACCAAACGACGTGCTAAGCATGCCGATGCTGCTCTTTTTAGCACCCGCGCACGGATTTGTGCGAAAACGCGTTTTAAGCATGCACATGCATCTTTTGGTAGACGCGGATGAAGTTTTCTGGAAAACCACAAGATGTGCATGCAAATGGTGCTTTTGGCAGAACGCGCACGTGGATTTCTACCAAACGACGTGCTAAGCATGCCGATGCTGCTCTTTTTAGCACCCGCGCACGGATTTGTGCGAAAACGCGTTTTAAGCATGCACATGCATTTTTTGGTAGACGCGGATGAAGTTTTCTGCAAAACCACAAGATGTGCATGCAAATGGTGCTTTTGGCGGAACGCGCACGTGGATTTCTACCAAACGACGTGCTAAGCATGCCGATGCTGCTCTTTTTAGCACCCGCGCACGCATTTGTGCGAAAACGCGTTTTAAGCATGCACATGCATCTTTTGGTAGACGCGGATGAAGTTTTCTGCAAAACCACAAGATGTGCATGCAAAAGGTGCTTTTGGCAGAACGCGCACGTGGATTTCTACCAAACGACGTGCTAAGCATGCCGATGCTGCTCTTTTTAGCACCCGCGCACGCATTTGTGCGAAAACGCGTTTTAAGCATGCACATGCATCTTTTGGTAGACGCGGATGAAGTTTTCTGCAAAACCACAATATGTGCATACAAATGGTGCTTTTTGCAGAACGCGCACGTGGATTTCTACCAAACGACGTGCTAAGCATGCCGATGCTGCTCTTTTTAGCACCCGCGCACGCATTTGTGCGAAAACGCGTTTTAAGCATGCACATGCATCTTTTGGTAGACGCGGGTGAAGTTTTCTGCAAAACCACAAGATGTGCATGCAAATGGTGCTTTTGGCAGAACGCGCACGTGGATTTCTACCAAACGACGTGCTAAGCATGCCGATGCTGCTCTTTTTAGCACCCGCGCACGCATTTGTGCGAAAACGCGTTTTAAGCATGCACATGCATCTTTTGGTAGACGCGGATGAAGTTTTCTGCAAAACCACAAGATGTGCATGCAAATGGTGCCTTTTGCAGAACGCGCACG
The DNA here is from genome assembly GCF_023375885.2 of Dermacentor andersoni. Taxonomy (NCBI): domain Eukaryota; kingdom Metazoa; phylum Arthropoda; class Arachnida; order Ixodida; family Ixodidae; genus Dermacentor; species Dermacentor andersoni. Next base: position 105,355 of record NW_027314896.1, on the reverse strand, counting down.
TGGATTTCTACCAAACGACGTGCTAAGCATGCCGATGCTGCTCTTTTTAGCACCCGCGCACGGATTTGTGCGAAAACGCGTTTTAAGCATGCACATGCATCTTTTGGTAGACGCGGATGAAGTTTTCTGCAAAACCACAAGATGTGCATGCAAATGGTGCTTTTGGCAGAACGCGCACGTGGATTTCTACCAAACGACGTGCTAAGCATGCCGATGCTGCTCTTTTTAGCACCCACGCACGCATTTGTTCGAAAACGCGTTTTAAGCAGCACATGCATCTTTTGGTAGACGCGGATGAAGTTTTCTGCAAAACCACAAGATGTGCATGCAAATGGTGCTTTTTGCAGAACGCGCACGTGGATTTCTACCAAACGACGTGCTAAGCATGCCGATGCTGCTCTTTTTAGCACCCGCACACGCTTTTCTGCGAAAACGCGTTTTAAGCATGCACATGCATCTTTTGGTAGACGCGGGTGAAGTTTTCTGCAAAACCACAAGATGTGCATGCAAATGGTGCTTTTTGCAGAACGCGCACGTGGATTTCTACCAAACGACGTGCCAAGCATGCCGATGCTGCTCTTTTTAGCACCCGCGCACGGATTTGTGCGAAAACGCGTTTTAAGCATGCACATGCATCTTTTGGTAGACGCGGATGAAGTTTTCTGCAAAACCACAAGATGTGCATGCAAATGGTGCTTTTGGCAGAACGCGCACGTGGATTTCTACCAAACGACGTGCTAAGCATGCCGATGCTGCTCTTTTTAGCACCCGCGCACGGATTTGTGCGAAAACGCGTTTTAAGCATGCACATGCATCTTTTGGTAGACGCGGATGAAGTTTTCTGCAAAACCACAAGATGTGCATGCAAATGGTGCTTTTGGCAGAACGCGCACGTGGATTTCTACCAAACGACGTGCTAAGCATGCCGATGCTGCTCTTTTTAGCACCCGCGCACGGATTTGTGCGAAAACGCGTTTTAAGCATGCACATGCATTTTTTGGTAGACGCGGATGAAGTTTTCTGCAAAACCACAAGATGTGCATGCAAATGGTGCTTTTGGCGGAACGCGCACGTGGATTTCTACCAAACGACGTGCTAAGCATGCCGATGCTGCTCTTTTTAGCACCCGCGCACGCATTTGTGCGAAAACGCGTTTTAAGCATGCACATGCATCTTTTGGTAGACGCGGATGAAGTTTTCTGCAAAACCACAAGATGTGCATGCAAAAGGTGCTTTTGGCAGAACGCGCACGTGGATTTCTACCAAACGATGTGCTAAGCATGCCGATGCTGCTCTTTTTAGCACCCGCGCACGCATTTGTGCGAAAACGCGTTTTAAGCATGCACATGCATCTTTTGGTAGACGCGGATGAAGTTTTCTGCAAAACCACAATATGTGCATGCAAATGGTGCTTTTTGCAGAACGCGCACGTGGATTTCTACCAAACGACGTGCTAAGCATGCCGATGCTGCTCTTTTTAGCACCCGCGCACGCATTTGTGCGAAAACGCGTTTTAAGCATGCACATGCATCTTTTGGTAGACGCGGGTGAAGTTTTCTGCAAAACCACAAGATGTGCATGCAAATGGTGCTTTTGGCAGAACGCGCACGTGGATTTCTACCAAACGACGTGCTAACCATGCCGATGCTGCTCTTTTTAGCACCCGCGCACGCATTTGTGCGAAAACGCGTTTTAAGCATGCACATGCATCTTTTGGTAGACGCGGATGAAGTTTTCTGCAAAACCACAAGATGTGCATGCAAATGGTGCCTTTTGCAGAACGCGCACGTGGATTTCTACCAAACGACGTGCTAAGCATGCCGATGCTGCTCTTTTTAGCACCCGCGCACGGATTTGTGCGAAAACGCGTTTTAAGCATGCACATGCATCTTTTGGTAGACGCGGATGAAGTTTTCTGCAAAACCACAAGATGTGCATGCAAATGGTGCTTTTGGCAGAACGCGCACGTGGATTTCTACCAAACGACGTGCTAAGCATGCCGATGCTGCTCTTTTTAGCACCCACGCACGCATTTGTTCGAAAACGCGTTTTAAGCAGCACATGCATCTTTTGGTAGACGCGGATGAAGTTTTCTGCAAAACCACAAGATGTGCATGCAAATGGTGCTTTTTGCAGAACGCGCACGTGGATTTCTACCAAACGACGTGCTAAGCATGCCGATGCTGCTCTTTTTAGCACCCGCACACGCTTTTCTGCGAAAACGCGTTTTAAGCATGCACATGCATCTTTTAGTAGACGCGCATGAAGTTTTCTGCAAAACCACAAGATGTGCATGCAAATGGTGCTTTTGGCAGAACGCGCACGTGGATTTCTACCAAACGACGTGCTAAGCATGCCGATGCTGCTCTTTTTAGCACCCGCGCACGCATTTGTGCGAAAACGCGTTTTAAGCATGCACATGCATCTTTTGGTAGACGCGGATGAAGTTTTCTGCAAAACCACAAGATGTGCATGCAAATGGTGCTTTTGGCAGAACGCGCACGTGGATTTCTACCAAACGACGTGCTAAGCATGCCGATGCTGCTCTTTTTAGCACCCGCGCACGGATTTGTGCGAAAACGCGTTTTAAGCATGCACATGCATCTTTTGGTAGACGCGGATGAAGTTTTCTGCAAAACCACAAGATGTGCATGCAAATGGTGCTTTTGGCAGAACGCGCACGTGGATTTCTACCAAACGACGTGCTAAGCATGCCGATGCTGCTCTTTTTAGCACCCACGCACGCATTTGTTCGAAAACGCGTTTTAAGCAGCACATGCATCTTTTGGTAGACGCGGATGAAGTTTTCTGCAAAACCACAAGATGTGCATGCAAATGGTGCTTTTTGCAGAACGCGCACGTGGATTTCTACCAAACGACGTGCTAAGCATGCCGATGCTGCTCTTTTAAGCACCCGCGCACGCTTTTCTGCGAAAACGCGTTTTAAGCATGCACATGCATCTTTTAGTAGACGCGCATGAAGTTTTCTGCAAAACCACAAGATGTGCATGCAAATGGTGCTTTTGGCAGAACGCGCACGTGGATTTCTACCAAACGACGTGCTAAGCATGCCGATGCTGCTCTTTTTAGCACCCGCGCACGCATTTGTGCGAAAACGCGTTTTAAGCATGCACATGCATCTTTTGGTAGACGCGGATGAAGTTTTCTGCAAAACCACAAGATGTGCATGCAAATGGTGCTTTTGGCAGAACGCGCACGTGGATTTCTACCAAACGACGTGCTAAGCATGCCGATGCTGCTCTTTTTAGCACCCGCGCACGGATTTGTGCGAAAACGCGTTTTAAGCATGCACATGCATCTTTTGGTAGACGCGGATGAAGTTTTCTGCAAAACCACAAGATGTGCATGCAAATGGTGCTTTTGGCAGAACGCGCACGTGGATTTCTACCAAACGACGTGCTAAGCATGCCGATGCTGCTCTTTTTAGCACCCGCGCACGCATTTGTGCGAAAACGCGTTTTAAGCCTGCACATGCATCTTTTGGTAGACGCGGATGAAGTTTTCTGCAAAACCACAAGATGTGCATGCAAATGGTGCTTTTGGCAGAACGCGCACGTGGATTTCTACCAAACGACGTGCTAAGCATGCCGATGGTGCTCTTTTTAGCACCCGCGCACTGATTTGTGCGAAAACGCGTTTTAAGCATGCACATGCATCTTTTGGTAGACGCGGATGAAGTTTTCTGCAAAACCACAATATGTGCATGCAAATGGTGCTTTTTGCAGAACGCGCACGTGGATTTCTACCAAACGACGTGCTAAGCATGCCGATGCTGCTCTTTTTAGCACCCGCGCACGCATTTGTGCGAAAACGCGTTTTAAGCATGCACATGCATCTTTTGGTAGACGCGGGTGAAGTTTTCTGCAAAACCACAAGATGTGCATGCAAATGGTGCTTTTGGCAGAACGCGCACGTGGATTTCTACCAAACGACGTGCTAAGCATGCCGATGCTGCTCTTTTTAGCACCCGCGCACGCATTTGTGCGAAAACGCGTTTTAAGCATGCACATGCATCTTTTGGTAGACGCGGATGAAGTTTTCTGCAAAACCACAAGATGTGCATGCAAATGGTGCCTTTTGCAGAACGCGCACGTGGATTTCTACCAAACGACGTGCTAAGCATGCCGATGCTGCTCTTTTTAGCACCCGCGCACGGATTTGTGCGAAAACGCGTTTTAAGCATGCACATGCATCTTTTGGTAGACGCGGATGAAGTTTTCTGCAAAACCACAAGATGTGCATGCAAATGGTGCTTTTGGCAGAACGCGCACGTGGATTTCTACCAAACGACGTGCTAAGCATGCCGATGCTGCTCTTTTTAGCACCCACGCACGCATTTGTTCGAAAACGCGTTTTAAGCAGCACATGCATCTTTTGGTAGACGCGGATGAAGTTTTCTGCAAAACCACAAGATGTGCATGCAAATGGTGCTTTTTGCAGAACGCGCACGTGGATTTCTACCAAACGACGTGCTAAGCATGCCGATGCTGCTCTTTTTAGCACCCGCACACGCTTTTCTGCGAAAACGCGTTTTAAGCATGCACATGCATCTTTTAGTAGACGCGCATGAAGTTTTCTGCAAAACCACAAGATGTGCATGCAAATGGTGCTTTTGGCAGAACGCGCACGTGGATTTCTACCAAACGACGTGCTAAGCATGCCGATGCTGCTCTTTTTAGCACCCGCGCACGCATTTGTGCGAAAACGCGTTTTAAGCATGCACATGCATCTTTTGGTAGACGCGGATGAAGTTTTCTGCAAAACCACAAGATGTGCATGCAAATGGTGCTTTTGGCAGAACGCGCACGTGGATTTCTACCAAACGACGTGCTAAGCATGCCGATGCTGCTCTTTTTAGCACCCGCGCACGGATTTGTGCGAAAACGCGTTTTAAGCATGCACATGCATCTTTTGGTAGACGCGGATGAAGTTTTCTGCAAAACCACAAGATGTGCATGCAAATGGTGCTTTTGGCAGAACGCGCACGTGGATTTCTACCAAACGACGTGCTAAGCATGCCGATGCTGCTCTTTTTAGCACCCACGCACGCATTTGTTCGAAAACGCGTTTTAAGCAGCACATGCATCTTTTGGTAGACGCGGATGAAGTTTTCTGCAAAACCACAAGATGTGCATGCAAATGGTGCTTTTTGCAGAACGCGCACGTGGATTTCTACCAAACGAGGTGCTAAGCATGCCGATGCTGCTCTTTTTAGCACCCGCGCACGCTTTTCTGCGAAAACGCGTTTTAAGCATGCACATGCATCTTTTAGTAGACGCGCATGAAGTTTTCTGCAAAACCACAAGATGTGCATGCAAATGGTGCTTTTGGCAGAACGCGCACGTGGATTTCTACCAAACGACGTGCTAAGCATGCCGATGCTGCTCTTTTTAGCACCCGCGCACGCATTTGTGCGAAAACGCGTTTTAAGCATGCACATGCATCTTTTGGTAGACGCGGATGAAGTTTTCTGCAAAACCACAAGATGTGCATGCAAATGGTGCTTTTGGCAGAACGCGCACGTGGATTTCTACCAAACGACGTGCTAAGCATGCCGATGCTGCTCTTTTTAGCACCCGCGCACGGATTTGTGCGAAAACGCGTTTTAAGCATGCACATGCATCTTTTGGTAGACGCGGATGAAGTTTTCTGCAAAACCAAAAGATGTGCATGCAAATAGTGCTTTTATCAGAACGTGCACGTGGATTTCTACCAAACGACGTGCTAAGCATGCCGATGCTGCTCTTTTTAGCACCCGCGCACGCATTTGTGCGAAAACGCGTTTTAAGCATGCACATGCATCTTTTGGTAGACGCGGATGAAGTTTTCTGCAAAACCACAATATGTGCATGCAAATGGTGCTTTTTGCAGAACGCGCACGTGGATTTCTACCAAACGACGTGCTAAGCATGCCGATGCTGCTCTTTTTAGCACCCGCCCACGCATTTGTGCGAAAACGCGTTTTAAGCATGCACATGCATCTTTTGGTAGACGCGGGTGAAGTTTTCTGCAAAACCACAAGATGTGCATGCAAATGGTGCTTTTGGCAGAACGCGCACGTGGATTTCTACCAAACGACGTGCTAAGCATGCCGATGCTGCTCTTTTTAGCACCCGCGCACGGATTTGTGCGAAAACGCGTTTTAAGCATGCACATGCATCTTTTGGTAGACGCGGATGAAGTTTTCTGCAAAACCACAAGATGTGCATGCAAATGGTGCTTTTGGCAGAACGCGCACGTGGATTTCTACCAAACGACGTGCTAAGCATGCCGATGCTGCTCTTTTTAGCACCCGCGCACGCATTTGTGCGAAAACGCGTTTTAAGCATGCACATGCATCTTTTGGTAGACGCGGATGAAGTTTTCTGCAAAACCACAAGATGTGCATGCAAATGGTGCTTTTGGCAGAACGCGCACGTGGATTTCTACCAAACGACGTGCTAAGCATGCCGATGGTGCTCTTTTTAGCACCCGCGCACGGATTTGTGCGAAAACGCGTTTTAAGCATGCACATGCATCTTTTGGTAGACGCGGATGAAGTTTTCTGCAAAACCACAAGATTTGCATGCAAATGGTGCTTTTGGCAGAACGCGCACGTGGATTTCTACCAAACGACGTGATAAGCATGCCGATGCTGCTCTTTTTAGCACCCGCGCACGGATTTGTGCGAAAACGCGTTTTAAGCATGCACATGCATCTTTTGGTAGACGCGGATGAAGTTTTCTGCAAAACCACAAGATGTGCATGCAAATGGTGCTTTTGGCAGAACGCGCACGTGGATTTCTACCAAACGACGTGCTAAGCATGCCGATGCTGCTCTTTTTAGCACCCGCGCACGGATTTGTGCGGAAACGCGTTTTAAGCATGCACATGCATCTTTTGGTAGACCCGGATGAAGTTTTCTGCAAAACCACAAGATGTGCATGCAAATGGTGCTTTTGGCAGAACGCGCACGTGGATTTCTACCAAACGACGTGCTAAGCATGCCGATGCTGCTCTTTTTAGCACCCGCGCACGGATTTGTGCGAAAACGCGTTATAAGCATGCATATGCATCTTTTGGTAGACGCGGATGAAGTTTTCTGCAAAACCACAAGATGTGCATGCAAATCGTGCTTTTGGCAGAACGCGCACGTGGATTTCTACCAAACGACGTGCTAAGCATGCCGATGCTGCTCTTTTTAGCACCCGCGCACGGATTTGTGCGAAAACGCGTTTTAAGCATGCACATGCATCTTTTGGTAGACGCTGATGAAGTTTTCTGCAAAACCACAAGATGTGCATGCAAATGGTGCTTTTGGCAGAACGCGCACGTGGATTTCTACCAAACAACGTGCTAAGCATGCCGATGCTGCTCTTTTTAGCACCCGCGCACGGATTTGTGCGAAAACGCGTTTTAAGCATGCACATGCATCTTTTGGTAGACGCGGATGAAGTTTTCTGCAAAACCACAAGATGTGCATGCAAATGGTGCTTTTGGCAGAACGCGCACGTGGATTTCTACCAAACGACGTGCTAAGCATGCCGATGCTGCTCTTTTTAGCACCCGCGCACGCATTTGTGCGAAAACGCGTTTTAAGCATGCACATGCATCTTTTGGTAGACGTGGATGAAGTTTTCTGCAAAACCACAAGATGTGCATGCAAATGGTGCTTTTGGCAGAACGCGCACGTGGATTTCTACCAAACGACGTGCTAAGCATGCCGATGCTGCACTTTTTAGCACCCGCGCACGGATTTGTGCGAAAACGCGTTTTAAGCATGCACATGCATCTTTTGGTAGACGCGGATGAAGTTTTCTGCAAAACCACAAGATGTGCATGCAAATGGTGCTTTTCGCAGAACGCGCACGTGGATTTCTACCAAACGACGTGCTAAGCATGCCGATGCTGCTCTTTTTAGCGCCCGCGCACGCATTTGTGCGAAAACGCGTTTTAAGCATGCACATGCATCTTTTGGTAGACGCGGATGAAGTTTTCTGCAAAACCACAAGATGTGCATGCAAATGGTGCTTTTGGCAGAACGCGCGCGTGGATTTCTACCAAACGACGTGCCAAGCATGCCGATGCTGCTCTTTTTAGCACCCGCGCACGGATTTGTGCGAAAACGCGTTTTAAGCATGCACATGCATCTTTTGGTAGACGCGGATGAAGTTTTCTGCAAAACCACACGATGTGCATGCAAATGGTGCTTTTGGCAGAACGCGCACGTGGATTTCTACCAAACGACGTGCTAAGCATGCCGATGCTGCTCTTTTTAGCACCCGCGCACGCATTTGTGCGAAAACGCGTTTTAAGCATGCACATGCATCTTTTGGTAGACGCGGATGAAGTTTTCTGCAAAACCACAAGATGTGCATGCAAATGGTGCTTTTGGCAGAACGCGCACGAGGATTTCTACCAAACGACGTGCTAAGCATGCCGATGCTGCTCTTTTTAGCACCCGCGCACGCATTTGTGCGAAAACGCGTTTTAAGCATGCACATGCATCTTTTGGTAGACGCGGATGAAGTTTTCTGCAAAACCACAAGATGTGCATGCAAATGGTGCTTTTGGCAGAACGCGCACGTGGATTTCTACCAAACGACGTGCTAAGCATGCCGATGCTGCTCTTTTTAGCACCCGCGAACGGATTTGTGCGAAAACGCGTTTTAAGCATGCACATGCATCTTTTGGTAGACGCGGATGAAGTTTTCTGCAAAACCACAAGATGTGCATGCAAATGGTGCTTTTGGCAGAACGCGCACGTGGATTTCTACCAAACGACGTGCTAAGCATGCCGATGCTGCTCTTTTTAGCACCCACGCACGCATTTGTGCGAAAACGCGTTTTAAGCAGCACATGCATCTTTTGGTAGACGCGGATGAAGTTTTCTGCAAAACCACAAGATGTGCATGCAAATGGTGCTTTTTGTAGAACGCGCACGTGGATTTCTACCAAACGACGTGCTAAGCATGCCGATGCTGCTCTTTTTAGCACCCGCGCACGGATTTGTGCGAAAACGCGTTTTAAGCATGCACATGCATCTTTTGGTAGACGCGGATGAAGTTTTCTGCAAAACCACAAGATGTGCATGCAAATGGTGCTTTTGGCAGAATGCGCACGTGGATTTCTACCAAACGACGTGCTACGCATGCCGATGCTGCTCTTTTTAGCACCCGCGCACGGATTTGTGCGAAAACGCGTTTTAAGCATGCACATGCATCTTTTGGTAGACGCGGATGAAGTTTTCTGCAAAACCACAAGATGTGCATGCAAATGGTGCTTTTGGCAGAACGCGCACGTGGATTTCTACCAAACGACGTGCTAAGCATGCCGATGCTGCTCTTTTTAGCACCCGCGCACGCTTTTCTGCGAAAACGCGTTTTAAGCATGCACATGCATCTTTTAGTAGACGCGCATGAAGTTTTCTGCAAAACCACAAGATGTGCATGCAAATGGTGCTTTTGGCAGAACGCGCACGTGGATTTCTACCAAACGACGTGGTAAGCATGCCGATGCTGCTCTTTTTAGCACCCGCGCACGCATTTGTGCGAAAACGCGTTTTAAGCATGCACATGCATCTTTTGGTAGACGCGGATGAAGTTTTCTGCAAAACCACAAGATATGCATGCAAATGGTGCTTTTTGCAGAACGCGCACGTGGATTTTTACCAAACGACGTGCTAAGCATGCCGATGCTGCTCTTTTTAGCACCCGCGCACGCATTTGTGCGAAAACGCGTTTTAAGCATGCACATGCATCTTTTGGTAGACGCGGATGAAGTTTTCTGCAAAACCACAAGATGTGCATGCAAATGGTGCTTTTGGCAGTACGCGCACGTGGATTTCTACCAAACGACGTGCTAAGCATGCCGATGCTGCTCTTTTTAGCACCCGCGCACGGATTTGTGCGAAAACGCGTTTTAAGCATGCACATGCATCTTTTGTTAGACGCGGATGAAGTTTTCTGCAAAACCACAAGATGTGCATGCAAATGGTGCTTTTGGCAGAACGCGCACGTGGATTTCTACCAAACGACGTGCTAAGCATGCCGATGCTGCTCTTTTTAGCACCCGCGCACGCATTTGTGCGAAAACGCGTTTTAAGCATGCACATGCATATTTTGGTAGACGCGGATGAAGTTTTCTGCAAAACCGCAAGATGTGCATGCAAATGGTGCTTTTGGCAGAACGCGCACGTGGATTTCTACCAAACGACGTGCTAAGCATGCCGATGCTGCTCTTTTTAGCACCCGCGCACGGATTTGTGCGAAAACGCGTTTTGGGCATGCACATGCATCTTTTGGTAGACGCGGATGAAGTTTTCTGCAAAACCACAAGATGTGCATGCAAATGGTGCTTTTGACAGAACGCGCACGTGGATTTCTACCAAACGACGTGCTAAGCATGCCGATGCTGCTCTTTTTAGCACCCGCGCACGGATTTGTGAGAAAACGCGTTTTAAGCATGCACATGCATCTTTTGGTAGACGCGGATGAAGTTTTCTGCAAAACCACAAGATGTGCATGCAAATGGTGCTTTTTGCAGAACGCGCACGTGGATTTCTACCAAACGACGTGCTAAGCATGCCGATGCTGCTCTTTTTAGCACCCGCGCACGGATTTGTGCGAAAACGCGTTTTAAGCATGCACATGCATCTTTTGGTAGACGCGGATGAAGTTTTCTGCAAAACCACAAGATGTGCATGCAAATGGTGCTTTTGGCAGAACGCGCACGTGGATTTCTACCAAACGACGTGCTAAGCATGCCGATGCTGCTCTTTTTAGCACCCGCGCACGGATTTGTGCGAAAACGCGTTTTAAGCATGGACATGCATCTTTTGTTAGACGCGGATGAAGTTTTCTGCAAAACCACAAGATGTGCATGCAATGGTGCTTTTGGCAGAACGCGCACGTGGATTTCTACCAAACGACGTGCTAAGCATGCCGATGCTGCTCTTTTTAGCACCCGCGCACGCATTTGTGCGAAAACGCGTTTTAAGCATGCACATGCATCTTTTGGTAGACGCGGATGAAGTTTTCTGCAAAACCGCAAGATGTGCATGCAAATGGTGCTTTTGGCAGAACGCGCACGTGGATTTCTACCAAACGACGTGCTAAGCATGCCGATGCTGCTCTTTTTAGCACCCGCGCACGGATTTGTGCGAAAACGCGTTTTGGGCATGCACATGCATCTTTTGGTAGACGCGGATGAAGTTTTCTGCAAAACCACAAGATGTGCATGCAAATGGTGCTTTTGACAGAACGCGCACGTGGATTTCTACCAAACGACGTGCTAAGCATGCCGATGCTGCTCTTTTTAGCACCCGCGCACGGATTTGTGCGAAAACGCGTTTTAAGCATGCACATGCATCTTTTGGTAGACGCGGATGAAGTTTTCTGCAAAACCACAAGATGTGCATGCAAATGGTGCTTTTGGCAGAACGCGCACGTGGATTTCTACCAAACGACGTGCTAAGCATGCCGATGCTGCTCTTTTTAGCACCCGCGCACGGATTTGTGCGAAAACGCGTTTTAAGCATGCACATGCATCTTTTGGTAGACGCGGATGAAGTTTTCTGCAAAACCACAAGATGTGCATGCAAGTGGTGCTTTTGGCAGAACGCGCACGTGGATTTCTACCAAACGACGTGCTAAGCATGCCGATGGTGCTCTTTTTAGCACCCGCGCACGGATTTGTGCGAAAACGCGTTTTAAGCATGCACATGCATCTTTTGGTAGACGCGGATGAAGTTTTCTGCAATACCACAAGATGTGCATGCAAATGGTGCTTTTGGCAGAACGCGCACGTGGATTTCTACCAAACGACGTGCTAAGCATGCCGATGCTGCTCTTTTTAGCACCCGCGCACGCATTTGTGCGAAAACGCGTTTTAAGCATGCACATGCATCTTTTGGTAGACGCGGATGAAGTTTTCTGCAAAACCACAAGATGTGCATGCAAATGGTGCTTTTTGCAGAACGCGCACGTGGATTTCTACCAAACGACGTGCTAAGCATGCCGATGCTGCTCTTTTTAGCACCCGCGCACGGATTTGTGCGAAAACGCGTTTTAAGCATGCACATGCATCTTTTGGTAGACGCGGATGAAGTTTTCTGCAAAACCACAAGATGTGCATGCAAATGGTGCTTTTGGCAGAACGCGCACGTGGATTTCTACCAAAGGACGTGCTAAGCATGCCGATGCTGCTCTTTTTAGCACCCGCGCACGGATTTGTGCGAAAACGCGTTTTAAGCATGCACATGCATCTTTTGGTAGACGCGGATGAAGTTTTCTGCAAAACCACAAGATGTGCATGCAAATGGTGCTTTTGGCAGAACGCGCACGTGGATTTCTACCAAACGACGTGCTAAGCATGCCGATGCTGCTCTTTTTAGCACCCGCGCCCGCATTTGTGCGAAAACGCGTTTTAAGCATGCACATGCATGTTTTGGTAGACGCGGATGAAGTTTTCTGCAAAACCACAAGATGTGCATGCAAATGGTGCTTTTGGCAGAACGCGCACGTGGATTTCTACCAAACGACGTGCTAAGCATGCCGATGCTGCTCTTTTTAGCACCCGCGCACGCATTTTCGCGAAAACGCGTTTTAAGCATGCACATGCATCTTTTGGTAGACGCGGATGAAGTTTTCTGCAAAACCACAAGATGTGCATGCAAATGGTGCTTTTTGCAGAACGCGCACGTGGATTTCTACCAAACGACGTGCTAAGCATGCCGATGCTGCTCTTTTTAGCACCCGCGCACGCATTTGTGCGAAAACGCGTTTTAAGCATGCACATGCATCTTTTGGTAGACGCGGATGAAGTTTTCTGCAAAACCACAAGATGTGCATGCAAATGGTGCTTTTTGCAGAACGCGCACGTGGATTTCTACCAAACGACGTGCTAAGCATGCCGATGCTGCTCTTTTTAGCACCCGCGCACGGATTTGTGCGAAAACGCGTTTTAAGCATGCACATGCATCTTTTGGTAGACGCGGATGAAGTTTTCTGCAAAACCACAAGATGTGCATGCAAATGGTCCTTTTGGCAGAACGCGCACGTGGATTTCTACCAAAGGACGTGCTAAGCATGCCGATGCTGCTCTTTTTAGCACCCGCGCACGCATTTGTGCGAAAACGCGTTTTAAGAATGCACATGCATCTTTTGGTAGACGCGGATGAAGTTTTCTGCAAAACCACAAGATGTGCATGCAAATGGTGCTTTTTGCAGAACGCGCACGTGGATTTCTACCAAACGACGTGCTAAGCATGCCGATGCTGCTCTTTTTAGCACCCGCGCACGGATTTGTGCGAAAACGCGTTTTAAGCATGCACATGCATCTTTTGGTAGACGCGGATGAAGTTTTCTGCAAAACCACAAGATGTGCATGCAAATGGTGCTTTTGGCAGAACGCGCACGTGGATTTCTACCAAACGACGTGCTAAGCATGCCGATGCTGCTCTTTTTAGCACCCGCGCACGCATTTGTGCGAAAACGCGTTTTAAGCATGCACATGCATCTTTTGGTAGACGCGGATGAAGTTTTCTGCAAAACCACAAGATGTGCATGCAAATGGTGCTTTTTGCAGAACGCGCACGTGGATTCCTACCAGACGACGTGCTAAGCATGCCGATGCTGCTCTTTTTAGCACCCGCGCGCGGATTTGTGCGAAAACTCGTTTTAAGCATGCACATGCATCTTTTGGTAGACGCGGATGAAGTTTTCTGCAAAACCACAAGATGTGCATGCAAATGGTGCTTTTGGCACAACGCGCACGTGGATTTCTACCAAACGACGTGCTAAGCATGCCGATGCTGCTCTTTTTAGCACCCGCGCACGCATTTGTGCGAAAACGCGTTTTAAGCATGCACATGCATCTTTTGGTAGACGCGGATGAAGTTTTCTGCAAAACCACAAGATGTGCATGCAAATGGTGCTTTTTGCAGAACGCGCACGTGGATTTCTACCAAACGACGTGCTAAGCATGCCGATGCTGCTCTTTTTAGCACCCGCGCACGGATTTGTGCGAAAACGCGTTTTAAGCATGCACATGCATCTTTTGGTAGACGCGGATGAAGTTTTCTGCAAAACCACAAGATGTGCATGCAAATGGTGCTTTCGGCAGAACGCGCACGTGGATTTCTACCAAACGACGTGCTAAGCATACCGATGCTGCTCTTTTTAGCACCCGCGCACGCATTTGTGCGAAAACGCGTTTTAAGCATGCACATGCATCTTTTGGTAGACGCGGATGAAGTTTTCTGCAAAACCACAAGATGTGCATGCAAATGGTGCTTTTGGCAGAACGCGCACGTAGATTTCTACCAAACGACGTGCTAAGCATGCCGATGCTGCTCTTTTTAGCACCCGCGCACGGATTTGTGCGAAAACGCGTTTTAAGCATGCACATGCATCTTTTGGTAGACGCGGATGAAGTTTTCTGCAAAACCACAAGATGTGCATGCAAATGGTGCTTTTGGCAGAACGCGCACGTGGATTTCTACCAAACGACGTGCTAAGCATGCCGATGCTGCTCTTTTTAGCACCCGCGCACGGATTTGTGCGAAAACGCGTTTTAAGCATGCACATGCATCTTTTGGTAGACGCGGATGAAGTTTTCTGCAAAACCACAAGATGTGCATGCAAATGGTGCTTTTGGCAGAACGCGCACGTGGATTTCTACCAAACGACGTGCTAAGCATGCCGATGCTGCTCTTTTTAGCACCCGCGCACGGATTTGTGCGAAAACGCGTTTTAAGCATGCACATGCATCTTTTGGTAGACGCGGATGAAGTTTTCTGCAAAACCGCAAGATGTGAATGCAAATGGTGCTTTTGGCAGAACGCGCGAGTGGATTTCTACCAAACGACGTGCTAAGCATGCCGATGCTGCTCTTTTTAGCACCCACGCACGGATTTGTGCGAAAACGCGTTTTAAGCATGCACCTCCATCTTTTGGTAGACGCGGATGAAGTTTTCAGCAAAACCACAAGATGTGCATGCAAATGGTGCTTTTGGCAGAACGCGCACGTGGATTTCTACCAAACGACGTGCTAAGCATGCCGATGCTGCTCTTTTTAGCACCCGCGCACGCATTTGTGCGAAAACGCGTTTTAAGCATGCACATGCATCTTTTGGTAGACGCGGATGAAGTTTTCTGCAAAACCACAAGATGTGCATGCAAATGGTGCTTTTTGCAGAACGCGCACGTGGATTTCTACCAAACGACGTGCTAAGCATGCCGATGCTGCTCTTTTTAGCACCCGCACACGGATTTGTGCGAAAACGCGTTTTAAGCATGCACATGCATCTTTTGGTAGACGCGGATGAAGTTTTCTGCAAAACCACAAGATGTGCATGCAAATGGTGCTTTTGGCAGAACGCGCACGTGGATTTCTACCAAACGACGTGCTAAGCATGCCGATGCTGCTCTTTTTAGCACCCGCGCACGCATTTGTGCGAAAACGCGTTTTAAGCATGCACATGCATCTTTTGGTAGACGCGGATGAAGTTTTCTGCAAAACCACAAGATGTGCATGCAAATGGTGCTTTTTGCAGAACGCGCACGTGGATTTCTACCAGACGACGTGCTAAGCATGCCGATGCTGCTCTTTTTAGCACCCGCGCACGCATTTGTGCGAAAACGCGTTTTAAGCATGCACATGCATCTTTTGGTAGACGTGGATGAAGTTTTCTGCAAAACCACAAGATGTGCATGCAAATGGTGCTTTTTGCAGAACGCGCACGTGGATTTCTACCAAACGACGTGCTAAGCATGCCGATGCTGCTCTTTTTAGCACCCGCACACGGATTTGTGCGAAAACGCGTTTTAAGCATGCACATGCATCTTTTGGTAGACGCGGATGAAGTTTTCTGCAAAACCACAAGATGTGCATGCAAATGGTGCTTTTTGCAGAACGCGCACGTGGATTTCTACCAGACGACGTGCTAAGCATGCCGATGCTGCTCTTTTTAGCACCCGCGCACGCATTTGTGCGAAAACGCGTTTTAAGCATGCACATGCATCTTTTGGTAGACGCGGATGAAGTTTTCTGCAAAACCACAAGATGTGCATGCAAATGGTGCTTTTTGCAGAACGCGCACGTGGATTTCTACCAGACGACGTGCTAAGCATGCCGATGCTGCTCTTTTTAGCACCGGCGCACGGATTTGTGCGAAAACGCGTTTTATGCATGCACATGCATCTTTTGGTAGACGCGGATGAAGTTTTCTGCAAAACCACAAGATGTGCATGCAAATGGTGCTTTTGGCAGAACGCGCACGTGGATTTCTACCAAACGACGTGCTAAGCATGCCGATGCTGCTCTTTTTAGCACCCGCGCACGCATTTGTGCGAAAACGCGTTTTAAGCATGCACATGCATCTTTTGGTAGACGCGGATGAAGTTTTCTGCAAAACCACAAGATGTGCATGCAAATGGTGCTTTTTGCAGAACGCGCACGTGGATTTCTACCAAACGACGTGCTAAGCATGCCGATGCTGCTCTTTTTAGCACCCGCACACGGATTTGTGCGAAAACGCGTTTTAAGCATGCACATGCATCTTTTGGTAGACGCGGATGAAGTTTTCTGCAAAACCACAAGATGTGCATGCAAATGGTGCTTTTGGCAGAACGCGCACGTGGATTTCTACCAAACGACGTGCTAAGCATGCCGATGCTGCTCTTTTTAGCACCCGCGCACGCATTTGTGCGAAAACGCGTTTTAAGCATGCACATGCATCTTTTGGTAGACGCGGATGAAGTTTTCTGCAAAACCACAAGATGTGCATGCAAATGGTGCTTTTTGCAGAACGCGCACGTGGATTTCTACCAGACGACGTGCTAAGCATGCCGATGCTGCTCTTTTTAGCACCCGCGCACGCATTTGTGCGAAAACGCGTTTTAAGCATGCACATGCATCTTTTGGTAGACGTGGATGAAGTTTTCTGCAAAACCACAAGATGTGCATGCAAATGGTGCTTTTTGCAGAACGCGCACGTGGATTTCTACCAAACGACGTGCTAAGCATGCCGATGCTGCTCTTTTTAGCACCCGCACACGGATTTGTGCGAAAACGCGTTTTAAGCATGCACATGCATCTTTTGGTAGACGCGGATGAAGTTTTCTGCAAAACCACAAGATGTGCATGCAAATGGTGCTTTTTGCAGAACGCGCACGTGGATTTCTACCAGACGACGTGCTAAGCATGCCGATGCTGCTCTTTTTAGCACCGGCGCACGGATTTGTGCGAAAACGCGTTTTATGCATGCACATGCATCTTTTGGTAGACGCGGATGAAGTTTTCTGCAAAACCACAAGATGTGCATGCAAATGGTGCTTTTGGCAGAACGCGCACGTGGATTTCTACCAAACGACGTGCTAAGCATGCCGATGCTGCTCTTTTTAGCACCCGCGCACGCATTTGTGCGAAAACGCGTTTTAAGCATGCACATGCATCTTTTGGTAGACGCGGATGAAGTTTTCTGCAAAACCACAAGATGTGCATGCAAATGGTGCTTTTTGCAGAACGCGCACGTGGATTTCTACCAAACGACGTGCTAAGCATGCCGATGCTGCTCTTTTTAGCACCCGCACACGGATTTGTGCGAAAACGCGTTTTAAGCATGCACATGCATCTTTTGGTAGACGCGGATGAAGTTTTCTGCAAAACCACAAGATGTGCATGCAAATGGTGCTTTTGGCAGAACGCGCACGTGGATTTCTACCAAACGACGTGCTAAGCATGCCGATGCTGCTCTTTTTAGCACCCGCGCACGCATTTGTGCGAAAACGCGTTTTAAGCATGCACATGCATCTTTTGGTAGACGCGGATGAAGTTTTCTGCAAAACCACAAGATGTGCATGCAAATGGTGCTTTTTGCAGAACGCGCACGTGGATTTCTACCAGACGACGTGCTAAGCATGCCGATGCTGCTCTTTTTAGCACCCGCGCACGCATTTGTGCGAAAACGCGTTTTAAGCATGCACATGCATCTTTTGGTAGACGTGGATGAAGTTTTCTGCAAAACCACAAGATGTGCATGCAAATGGTGCTTTTTGCAGAACGCGCACGTGGATTTCTACCAAACGACGTGCTAAGCATGCCGATGCTGCTCTTTTTAGCACCCGCACACGGATTTGTGCGAAAACGCGTTTTAAGCATGCACATGCATCTTTTGGTAGACGCGGATGAAGTTTTCTGCAAAACCACAAGATGTGCATGCAAATGGTGCTTTTTGCAGAACGCGCACGTGGATTTCTACCAGACGACGTGCTAAGCATGCCGATGCTGCTCTTTTTAGCACCCGCGCACGCATTTGTGCGAAAACGCGTTTTAAGCATGCACATGCATCTTTTGGTAGACGCGGATGAAGTTTTCTGCAAAACCACAAGATGTGCATGCAAATGGTGCTTTTTGCAGAACGCGCACGTGGATTTCTACCAGACGACGTGCTAAGCATGCCGATGCTGCTCTTTTTAGCACCGGCGCACGGATTTGTGCGAAAACGCGTTTTATGCATGCACATGCATCTTTTGGTAGACGCGGATGAAGTTTTCTGCAAAACCACAAGATGTGCATGCAAATGGTGCTTTTGGCAGAACGCGCACGTGGATTTCTACCAAACGACGTGCTAAGCATGCCGATGCTGCTCTTTTTAGCACCCGCGCACGCATTTGTGCGAAAACGCGTTTTAAGCATGCACATGCATCTTTTGGTAGACGCGGATGAAGTTTTCTGCAAAACCACAAGATGTGCATGCAAATGGTGCTTTTTGCAGAACGCGCACGTGGATTTCTACCAAACGACGTGCTAAGCATGCCGATGCTGCTCTTTTTAGCACCCGCGCACGCATTTGTGCGAAAACGCGTTTTAAGCATGCACATGCATCTTTTGGTAGACGTGGATGAAGTTTTCTGCAAAACCACAAGATGTGCATGCAAATGGTGCTTTTGGCAGAACGCGCACGTGGATTTCTACCAAACGACGTGCTAAGCATGCCGATGCTGCACTTTTTAGCACCCGCGCACGGATTTGTGCGAAAACGCGTTTTAAGCATGCACATGCATCTTTTGGTAGACGCGGATGAAGTTTTCTGCAAAACCACAAGATGTGCATGCAAATGGTGCTTTTCGCAGAACGC
This sequence comes from Dermacentor andersoni, assembly GCF_023375885.2. Taxonomy (NCBI): domain Eukaryota; kingdom Metazoa; phylum Arthropoda; class Arachnida; order Ixodida; family Ixodidae; genus Dermacentor; species Dermacentor andersoni. The sequence goes on along the minus strand of NW_027314896.1, from coordinate 86,214 downwards.
GCACGTGGATTTCTACCAAACGACGTGCTAAGCATGCCGATGCTGCTCTTTTTAGCGCCCGCGCACGCATTTGTGCGAAAACGCGTTTTAAGCATGCACATGCATCTTTTGGTAGACGCGGATGAAGTTTTCTGCAAAACCACAAGATGTGCATGCAAATGGTGCTTTTGGCAGAACGCGCGCGTGGATTTCTACCAAACGACGTGCCAAGCATGCCGATGCTGCTCTTTTTAGCACCCGCGCACGGATTTGTGCGAAAACGCGTTTTAAGCATGCACATGCATCTTTTGGTAGACGCGGATGAAGTTTTCTGCAAAACCACAAGATGTGCATGCAAATGGTGCTTTTGGCAGAACGCGCACGTGGATTTCTACCAAACGACGTGCTAAGCATGCCGATGCTGCTCTTTTTAGCACCCGCGCACGCATTTGTGCGAAAACGCGTTTTAAGCATGCACATGCATCTTTTGGTAGACGCGGATGAAGTTTTCTGCAAAACCACAAGATGTGCATGCAAATGGTGCTTTTGGCAGAACGCGCACGAGGATTTCTACCAAACGACGTGCTAAGCATGCCGATGCTGCTCTTTTTAGCACCCGCGCACGCATTTGTGCGAAAACGCGTTTTAAGCATGCACATGCATCTTTTGGTAGACGCGGATGAAGTTTTCTGCAAAACCACAAGATGTGCATGCAAATGGTGCTTTTGGCAGAACGCGCACGTGGATTTCTACCAAACGACGTGCTAAGCATGCCGATGCTGCTCTTTTTAGCACCCGCGAACGGATTTGTGCGAAAACGCGTTTTAAGCATGCACATGCATCTTTTGGTAGACGCGGATGAAGTTTTCTGCAAAACCACAAGATGTGCATGCAAATGGTGCTTTTGGCAGAACGCGCACGTGGATTTCTACCAAACGACGTGCTAAGCATGCCGATGCTGCTCTTTTTAGCACCCACGCACGCATTTGTGCGAAAACGCGTTTTAAGCAGCACATGCATCTTTTGGTAGACGCGGATGAAGTTTTCTGCAAAACCACAAGATGTGCATGCAAATGGTGCTTTTTGTAGAACGCGCACGTGGATTTCTACCAAACGACGTGCTAAGCATGCCGATGCTGCTCTTTTTAGCACCCGCGCACGGATTTGTGCGAAAACGCGTTTTAAGCATGCACATGCATCTTTTGGTAGACGCGGATGAAGTTTTCTGCAAAACCACAAGATGTGCATGCAAATGGTGCTTTTGGCAGAATGCGCACGTGGATTTCTACCAAACGACGTGCTACGCATGCCGATGCTGCTCTTTTTAGCACCCGCGCACGGATTTGTGCGAAAATGCGTTTTAAGCATGCACATGCATCTTTTGGTAGACGCGGATGAAGTTTTCTGCAAAACCACAAGATGTGCATGCAAATGGTGCTTTTGGCAGAACGCGCACGTGGATTTCTACCAAACGACGTGCTAAGCATGCCGATGCTGCTCTTTTTAGCACCCGCGCACGCTTTTCTGCGAAAACGCGTTTTAAGCATGCACATGCATCTTTTAGTAGACGCGCATGAAGTTTTCTGCAAAACCACAAGATGTGCATGCAAATGGTGCTTTTGGCAGAACGCGCACGTGGATTTCTACCAAACGACGTGGTAAGCATGCCGATGCTGCTCTTTTTAGCACCCGCGCACGCATTTGTGCGAAAACGCGTTTTAAGCATGCACATGCATCTTTTGGTAGACGCGGATGAAGTTTTCTGCAAAACCACAAGATATGCATGCAAATGGTGCTTTTTGCAGAACGCGCACGTGGATTTTTACCAAACGACGTGCTAAGCATGCCGATGCTGCTCTTTTTAGCACCCGCGCACGCATTTGTGCGAAAACGCGTTTTAAGCATGCACATGCATCTTTTGGTAGACGCGGATGAAGTTTTCTGCAAAACCACAAGATGTGCATGCAAATGGTGCTTTTGGCAGTACGCGCACGTGGATTTCTACCAAACGACGTGCTAAGCATGCCGATGCTGCTCTTTTTAGCACCCGCGCACGGATTTGTGCGAAAACGCGTTTTAAGCATGCACATGCATCTTTTGTTAGACGCGGATGAAGTTTTCTGCAAAACCACAAGATGTGCATGCAAATGGTGCTTTTGGCAGAACGCGCACGTGGATTTCTACCAAACGACGTGCTAAGCATGCCGATGCTGCTCTTTTTAGCACCCGCGCACGCATTTGTGCGAAAACGCGTTTTAAGCATGCACATGCATATTTTGGTAGACGCGGATGAAGTTTTCTGCAAAACCGCAAGATGTGCATGCAAATGGTGCTTTTGGCAGAACGCGCACGTGGATTTCTACCAAACGACGTGCTAAGCATGCCGATGCTGCTCTTTTTAGCACCCGCGCACGGATTTGTGCGAAAACGCGTTTTGGGCATGCACATGCATCTTATGGTAGACGCGGATGAAGTTTTCTGCAAAACCACAAGATGTGCATGCAAATGGTGCTTTTGACAGAACGCGCACGTGGATTTCTACCAAACGACGTGCTAAGCATGCCGATGCTGCTCTTTTTAGCACCCGCGCACGGATTTGTGAGAAAACGCGTTTTAAGCATGCACATGCATCTTTTGGTAGACGCGGATGAAGTTTTCTGCAAAACCACAAGATGTGCATGCAAATGGTGCTTTTTGCAGAACGCGCACGTGGATTTCTACCAAACGACGTGCTAAGCATGCCGATGCTGCTCTTTTTAGCACCCGCGCACGGATTTGTGCGAAAACGCGTTTTAAGCATGCACATGCATCTTTTGGTAGACGCGGATGAAGTTTTCTGCAAAACCACAAGATGTGCATGCAAATGGTGCTTTTGGCAGAACGCGCACGTGGATTTCTACCAAACGACGTGCTAAGCATGCCGATGCTGCTCTTTTTAGCACCCGCGCACGGATTTGTGCGAAAACGCGTTTTAAGCATGGACATGCATCTTTTGTTAGACGCGGATGAAGTTTTCTGCAAAACCACAAGATGTGCATGCAATGGTGCTTTTGGCAGAACGCGCACGTGGATTTCTACCAAACGACGTGCTAAGCATGCCGATGCTGCTCTTTTTAGCACCCGCGCACGCATTTGTGCGAAAACGCGTTTTAAGCATGCACATGCATCTTTTGGTAGACGCGGATGAAGTTTTCTGCAAAACCGCAAGATGTGCATGCAAATGGTGCTTTTGGCAGAACGCGCACGTGGATTTCTACCAAACGACGTGCTAAGCATGCCGATGCTGCTCTTTTTAGCACCCGCGCACGGATTTGTGCGAAAACGCGTTTTGGGCATGCACATGCATCTTTTGGTAGACGCGGATGAAGTTTTCTGCAAAACCACAAGATGTGCATGCAAATGGTGCTTTTGACAGAACGCGCACGTGGATTTCTACCAAACGACGTGCTAAGCATGCCGATGCTGCTCTTTTTAGCACCCGCGCACGGATTTGTGCGAAAACGCGTTTTAAGCATGCACATGCATCTTTTGGTAGACGCGGATGAAGTTTTCTGCAAAACCACAAGATGTGCATGCAAATGGTGCTTTTGGCAGAACGCGCACGTGGATTTCTACCAAACGACGTGCTAAGCATGCCGATGCTGCTCTTTTTAAGCACCCGCGCACGGATTTGTGCGAAAACGCGTTTTAAGCATGCACATGCATCTTTTGGTAGACGCGGATGAAGTTTTCTGCAAAACCACAAGATGTGCATGCAAGTGGTGCTTTTGGCAGAACGCGCACGTGGATTTCTACCAAACGACGTGCTAAGCATGCCGATGGTGCTCTTTTTAGCACCCGCGCACGGATTTGTGCGAAAACGCGTTTTAAGCATGCACATGCATCTTTTGGTAGACGCGGATGAAGTTTTCTGCAATACCACAAGATGTGCATGCAAATGGTGCTTTTGGCAGAACGCGCACGTGGATTTCTACCAAACGACGTGCTAAGCATGCCGATGCTGCTCTTTTTAGCACCCGCGCACGCATTTGTGCGAAAACGCGTTTTAAGCATGCACATGCATCTTTTGGTAGACGCGGATGAAGTTTTCTGCAAAACCACAAGATGTGCATGCAAATGGTGCTTTTTGCAGAACGCGCACGTGGATTTCTACCAAACGACGTGCTAAGCATGCCGATGCTGCTCTTTTTAGCACCCGCGCACGGATTTGTGCGAAAACGCGTTTTAAGCATGCACATGCATCTTTTGGTAGACGCGGATGAAGTTTTCTGCAAAACCACAAGATGTGCATGCAAATGGTGCTTTTGGCAGAACGCGCACGTGGATTTCTACCAAAGGACGTGCTAAGCATGCCGATGCTGCTCTTTTTAGCACCCGCGCACGGATTTGTGCGAAAACGCGTTTTAAGCATGCACATGCATCTTTTGGTAGACGCGGATGAAGTTTTCTGCAAAACCACAAGATGTGCATGCAAATGGTGCTTTTGGCAGAACGCGCACGTGGATTTCTACCAAACGACGTGCTAAGCATGCCGATGCTGCTCTTTTTAGCACCCGCGCCCGCATTTGTGCGAAAACGCGTTTTAAGCATGCACATGCATGTTTTGGTAGACGCGGATGAAGTTTTCTGCAAAACCACAAGATGTGCATGCAAATGGTGCTTTTGGCAGAACGCGCACGTGGATTTCTACCAAACGACGTGCTAAGCATGCCGATGCTGCTCTTTTTAGCACCCGCGCACGCATTTTCGCGAAAACGCGTTTTAAGCATGCACATGCATCTTTTGGTAGACGCGGATGAAGTTTTCTGCAAAACCACAAGATGTGCATGCAAATGGTGCTTTTTGCAGAACGCGCACGTGGATTTCTACCAAACGACGTGCTAAGCATGCCGATGCTGCTCTTTTTAGCACCCGCGCACGCATTTGTGCGAAAACGCGTTTTAAGCATGCACATGCATCTTTTGGTAGACGCGGATGAAGTTTTCTGCAAAACCACAAGATGTGCATGCAAATGGTGCTTTTTGCAGAACGCGCACGTGGATTTCTACCAAACGACGTGCTAAGCATGCCGATGCTGCTCTTTTTAGCACCCGCGCACGGATTTGTGCGAAAACGCGTTTTAAGCATGCACATGCATCTTTTGGTAGACGCGGATGAAGTTTTCTGCAAAACCACAAGATGTGCATGCAAATGGTCCTTTTGGCAGAACGCGCACGTGGATTTCTACCAAAGGACGTGCTAAGCATGCCGATGCTGCTCTTTTTAGCACCCGCGCACGCATTTGTGCGAAAACGCGTTTTAAGAATGCACATGCATCTTTTGGTAGACGCGGATGAAGTTTTCTGCAAAACCACAAGATGTGCATGCAAATGGTGCTTTTTGCAGAACGCGCACGTGGATTTCTACCAAACGACGTGCTAAGCATGCCGATGCTGCTCTTTTTAGCACCCGCGCACGGATTTGTGCGAAAACGCGTTTTAAGCATGCACATGCATCTTTTGGTAGACGCGGATGAAGTTTTCTGCAAAACCACAAGATGTGCATGCAAATGGTGCTTTTGGCAGAACGCGCACGTGGATTTCTACCAAACGACGTGCTAAGCATGCCGATGCTGCTCTTTTTAGCACCCGCGCACGCATTTGTGCGAAAACGCGTTTTAAGCATGCACATGCATCTTTTGGTAGACGCGGATGAAGTTTTCTGCAAAACCACAAGATGTGCATGCAAATGGTGCTTTTTGCAGAACGCGCACGTGGATTCCTACCAGACGACGTGCTAAGCATGCCGATGCTGCTCTTTTTAGCACCCGCGCGCGGATTTGTGCGAAAACTCGTTTTAAGCATGCACATGCATCTTTTGGTAGACGCGGATGAAGTTTTCTGCAAAACCACAAGATGTGCATGCAAATGGTGCTTTTTGCAGAACGCGCACGTGGATTTCTACCAAACGACGTGCTAAGCATGCCGATGCTGCTCTTTTTAGCACCCGCGCACGGATTTGTGCGAAAACGCGTTTTAAGCATGCACATGCATCTTTTGGTAGACGCGGATGAAGTTTTCTGCAAAACCACAAGATGTGCATGCAAATGGTGCTTTTGGCAGAACGCGCACGTGGATTTCTACCAAACGACGTGCTAAGCATACCGATGCTGCTCTTTTTAGCACCCGCGCACGCATTTGTGCGAAAACGCGTTTTAAGCATGCACATGCATCTTTTGGTAGACGCGGATGAAGTTTTCTGCAAAACCACAAGATGTGCATGCAAATGGTGCTTTTGGCAGAACGCGCACGTAGATTTCTACCAAACGACGTGCTAAGCATGCCGATGCTGCTCTTTTTAGCACCCGCGCACGGATTTGTGCGAAAACGCGTTTTAAGCATGCACATGCATCTTTTGGTAGACGCGGATGAAGTTTTCTGCAAAACCACAAGATGTGCATGCAAATGGTGCTTTTGGCAGAACGCGCACGTGGATTTCTACCAAACGACGTGCTAAGCATGCCGATGCTGCTCTTTTTAGCACCCGCGCACGGATTTGTGCGAAAACGCGTTTTAAGCATGCACATGCATCTTTTGGTAGACGCGGATGAAGTTTTCTGCAAAACCACAAGATGTGCATGCAAATGGTGCTTTTGGCAGAACGCGCACGTGGATTTCTACCAAACGACGTGCTAAGCATGCCGATGCTGCTCTTTTTAGCACCCGCGCACGGATTTGTGCGAAAACGCGTTTTAAGCATGCACATGCATCTTTTGGTTGACGCGGATGAAGTTTTCTGCAAAACCACAAGATGTGAATGCAAATGGTGCTTTTGGCAGAACGCGCGAGTGGATTTCTACCAAACGACGTGCTAAGCATGCCGATGCTGCTCTTTTTAGCACCCACGCACGGATTTGTGCGAAAACGCGTTTTAAGCATGCACCTCCATCTTTTGGTAGACGCGGATGAAGTTTTCAGCAAAACCACAAGATGTGCATGCAAATGGTGCTTTTGGCAGAACGCGCACGTGGATTTCTACCAAACGACGTGCTAAGCATGCCGATGCTGCTCTTTTTAGCACCCGCGCACGCATTTGTGCGAAAACGCGTTTTAAGCATGCACATGCATCTTTTGGTAGACGCGGATGAAGTTTTCTGCAAAACCACAAGATGTGCATGCAAATGGTGCTTTTTGCAGAACGCGCACGTGGATTTCTACCAAACGACGTGCTAAGCATGCCGATGCTGCTCTTTTTAGCACCCGCACACGGATTTGTGCGAAAACGCGTTTTAAGCATGCACATGCATCTTTTGGTAGACGCGGATGAAGTTTTCTGCAAAACCACAAGATGTGCATGCAAATGGTGCTTTTGGCAGAACGCGCACGTGGATTTCTACCAAACGACGTGCTAAGCATGCCGATGCTGCTCTTTTTAGCACCCGCGCACGGATTTGTGCGAAAACGCGTTTTAAGCATGCACATGCATCTTTTGGTAGACGCGGATGAAGTTTTCTGCAAAACCACAAGATGTGCATGCAAATGGTGCTTTTTGCAGAACGCGCACGTGGATTCCTACCAGACGACGTGCTAAGCATGCCGATGCTGCTCTTTTTAGCACCCGCGCGCGGATTTGTGCGAAAACTCGTTTTAAGCATGCACATGCATCTTTTGGTAGACGCGGATGAAGTTTTCTGCAAAACCACAAGATGTGCATGCAAATGGTGCTTTTTGCAGAACGCGCACGTGGATTTCTACCAAACGACGTGCTAAGCATGCCGATGCTGCTCTTTTTAGCACCCGCGCACGGATTTGTGCGAAAACGCGTTTTAAGCATGCACATGCATCTTTTGGTAGACGCGGATGAAGTTTTCTGCAAAACCACAAGATGTGCATGCAAATGGTCCTTTTGGCAGAACGCGCACGTGGATTTCTACCAAAGGACGTGCTAAGCATGCCGATGCTGCTCTTTTTAGCACCCGCGCACGCATTTGTGCGAAAACGCGTTTTAAGAATGCACATGCATCTTTTGGTAGACGCGGATGAAGTTTTCTGCAAAACCACAAGATGTGCATGCAAATGGTGCTTTTTGCAGAACGCGCACGTGGATTTCTACCAAACGACGTGCTAAGCATGCCGATGCTGCTCTTTTTAGCACCCGCGCACGGATTTGTGCGAAAACGCGTTTTAAGCATGCACATGCATCTTTTGGTAGACGCGGATGAAGTTTTCTGCAAAACCACAAGATGTGCATGCAAATGGTGCTTTTGGCAGAACGCGCACGTGGATTTCTACCAAACGACGTGCTAAGCATGCCGATGCTGCTCTTTTTAGCACCCGCGCACGCATTTGTGCGAAAACGCGTTTTAAGCATGCACATGCATCTTTTGGTAGACGCGGATGAAGTTTTCTGCAAAACCACAAGATGTGCATGCAAATGGTGCTTTTTGCAGAACGCGCACGTGGATTCCTACCAGACGACGTGCTAAGCATGCCGATGCTGCTCTTTTTAGCACCCGCGCGCGGATTTGTGCGAAAACTCGTTTTAAGCATGCACATGCATCTTTTGGTAGACGCGGATGAAGTTTTCTGCAAAACCACAAGATGTGCATGCAAATGGTGCTTTTTGCAGAACGCGCACGTGGATTTCTACCAAACGACGTGCTAAGCATGCCGATGCTGCTCTTTTTAGCACCCGCGCACGGATTTGTGCGAAAACGCGTTTTAAGCATGCACATGCATCTTTTGGTAGACGCGGATGAAGTTTTCTGCAAAACCACAAGATGTGCATGCAAATGGTGCTTTTGGCAGAACGCGCACGTGGATTTCTACCAAACGACGTGCTAAGCATACCGATGCTGCTCTTTTTAGCACCCGCGCACGCATTTGTGCGAAAACGCGTTTTAAGCATGCACATGCATCTTTTGGTAGACGCGGATGAAGTTTTCTGCAAAACCACAAGATGTGCATGCAAATGGTGCTTTTGGCAGAACGCGCACGTAGATTTCTACCAAACGACGTGCTAAGCATGCCGATGCTGCTCTTTTTAGCACCCGCGCACGGATTTGTGCGAAAACGCGTTTTAAGCATGCACATGCATCTTTTGGTAGACGCGGATGAAGTTTTCTGCAAAACCACAAGATGTGCATGCAAATGGTGCTTTTGGCAGAACGCGCACGTGGATTTCTACCAAACGACGTGCTAAGCATGCCGATGCTGCTCTTTTTAGCACCCGCGCACGGATTTGTGCGAAAACGCGTTTTAAGCATGCACATGCATCTTTTGGTAGACGCGGATGAAGTTTTCTGCAAAACCACAAGATGTGCATGCAAATGGTGCTTTTGGCAGAACGCGCACGTGGATTTCTACCAAACGACGTGCTAAGCATGCCGATGCTGCTCTTTTTAGCACCCGCGCACGGATTTGTGCGAAAACGCGTTTTAAGCATGCACATGCATCTTTTGGTTGACGCGGATGAAGTTTTCTGCAAAACCACAAGATGTGAATGCAAATGGTGCTTTTGGCAGAACGCGCGAGTGGATTTCTACCAAACGACGTGCTAAGCATGCCGATGCTGCTCTTTTTAGCACCCACGCACGGATTTGTGCGAAAACGCGTTTTAAGCATGCACCTCCATCTTTTGGTAGACGCGGATGAAGTTTTCAGCAAAACCACAAGATGTGCATGCAAATGGTGCTTTTGGCAGAACGCGCACGTGGATTTCTACCAAACGACGTGCTAAGCATGCCGATGCTGCTCTTTTTAGCACCCGCGCACGCATTTGTGCGAAAACGCGTTTTAAGCATGCACATGCATCTTTTGGTAGACGCGGATGAAGTTTTCTGCAAAACCACAAGATGTGCATGCAAATGGTGCTTTTTGCAGAACGCGCACGTGGATTTCTACCAAACGACGTGCTAAGCATGCCGATGCTGCTCTTTTTAGCACCCGCACACGGATTTGTGCGAAAACGCGTTTTAAGCATGCACATGCATCTTTTGGTAGACGCGGATGAAGTTTTCTGCAAAACCACAAGATGTGCATGCAAATGGTGCTTTTGGCAGAACGCGCACGTGGATTTCTACCAAACGACGTGCTAAGCATGCCGATGCTGCTCTTTTTAGCACCCGCGCACGCATTTGTGCGAAAACGCGTTTTAAGCATGCACATGCATCTTTTGGTAGACGCGGATGAAGTTTTCTGCAAAACCACAAGATGTGCATGCAAATGGTGCTTTTTGCAGAACGCGCACGTGGATTTCTACCAGACGACGTGCTAAGCATGCCGATGCTGCTCTTTTTAGCACCGGCGCACGGATTTGTGCGAAAACGCGTTTTATGCATGCACATGCATCTTTTGGTAGACGCGGATGAAGTTTTCTGCAAAACCACAAGATGTGCATGCAAATGGTGCTTTTGGCAGAACGCGCACGTGGATTTCTACCAAACGACGTGCTAAGCATGCCGATGCTGCTCTTTTTAGCACCCGCGCACGCATTTGTGCGAAAACGCGTTTTAAGCATGCACATGCATCTTTTGGTAGACGCGGATGAAGTTTTCTGCAAAACCACAAGATGTGCATGCAAATGGTGCTTTTTGCAGAACGCGCACGTGGATTTCTACCAAACGACGTGCTAAGCATGCCGATGCTGCTCTTTTTAGCACCCGCGCACGGATTTGTGCGAAAACGCGTTTTAAGCATGCACATGCATCTTTTGGTAGACGCGGATGAAGTTTTTCTGCAAAACCACAAGATGTGCATGCAAATGGTGCTTTTGGCAGAACGCGCACGTGGATTTCTACCAAACGACGTGCTAAGCATGCCGATGCTGCTTTTTTTAGCACCCGCGCACGGATTTGTGCGAAAACGCGTTTTAAGCATGCACATGCATCTTTTGGTAGACGCGGATGAAGTTTTCTGCAAAACCACAAGATGTGCATGCAAATGGGGCTTTTGGCAGAACGCGCACGTGGATTTCAACCAAACGACGTGCTAAGCATGCCGATGCTGCTCTTTTTAGCACCCGCGCACGGATTTGTGCGAAAACGCGTTTTAAGCATGCACATGCATCTTTTGGTAGACGCGGATGAAGTTTTCTGCAAAACCACAAGATGTGCATGCAAATGGTGCTTTTGGCAGAACGCGCACGTGGATTTCTACCAAACGACGTGCTAAGCATGCCGATGCTGCTCTTTTTAGCACCCGCGCACGGATTTGTGCGAAAACGCGTTTTAAGCATGCACATGCATCTTTTGGTAGACGCGGATGAAGTTTTTCTGCCAAAACCACAAGATGTGCATGCAAATGGTGCTTTTGGCAGAACGCGCACGGGGATTTCTACCAAACGACGTGCTAAGCATGCCGATGCTGCTCTTTTTAGCACTCCGCGCACCGGATTTATACGAAAACGCGTTTTAAGCATGCACATGCATCTTTCGGTAGACGCGGATGAAGTTTTCTGCAAAACCACAAGATGTGCATGCAAATGGTGCTTTTGGCAGAACGCGCACGTGGATTTCTACCAAACGACGTGCTAAGCATGCCGATGCTGCTCTTTGTAGCACCCGCGCACGGATTTGTGCGAAAACGCGTTTTTAAGCATGCACATGCATCTTTTGGTAGACGCGGATGAAGTTTTCTGCAAAACCACAAGATGTGCATGCAAATGGTGCTTTTGGCAGAACGCGCACGTAGATTTCTACCAAACGACGTGCTAAGCATGCCGATGCTGCTCTTTTTAGCACCCGCGCACGGATTTGTGCGAAAACGCGTTTTTAAGCATGCACATGCATATTTTGGTAGACGCGGATGAAGTTTTCTGCAAAACCACAAGATGTGCATGCAAATGGTGCTTTTGGCAGAACGCGCACGTGGATTTCTACCAAACGACGTGCTAAGCATGCCGATGCTGCTCTTTTAGCACCCGCGCACGGATTTGTGCGAAAACGCGTTTTAAGCATGCACATGCATCTTTTGTAGACGCGGATGAAGTTTTCTGCAAAACCACAAGATGTGCATGCAAATGGTGCTTTTGGCAGAACGCGCACGTGGATTTCTACCAAACGACGTGCTAAGCATGCGATGCTGCTCTTTTTAGCACCCGCGCACGGATTTGTGCGAAAACGCGTTTTAAGCATGCACATGCATCTTTTGGTAGACGCGGATGAAGTTTTCTGCAAAACCTCAAGATGTGCATGCAAATGGTGCTTTTTGCAGAACGCGCACGTGGATTTCTACCAGACGACGTGCTAAGCATGCCGATGCTGCTCTTTTTAGCACCCGCGCACGGATTTGTGCGAAAAACGCGTTTTAAGCATGCACATGCATCTTTTGGTAGACGCGGATGAAGTTTTCTGCAAAACCACAAGATGTGCATGCAAATGGTGCTTTTGGCAGAACGCGCACGTGGATTTCTACCAAACGACGTGCTAAGCATGCCGATGCTGCTCTTTTTAGCACCCCGCGCACGCATTTGTGCGAAAACGCGTTTTAAGCATGCACATGCATCTTTTGGTAGACGCGGATGAAGTTTTCTGCAAAACCACAAGATGTGCATGCAAATGGTGCTTTTTGCAGAACGCGCACGTGGATTTCTACCAAACGACGTGCTAAGCATGCCGATGCTGCTCTTTTTAGCACCCGCGCACGGATTTGTGCGAAAACGCGTTTTAAGCATGCACATGCATCTTTTGGTAGACGCGGATGAAGTTTCCTGCAAAACCACAAGATGTGCATGCAAATGGTGCTTTTGGCAGAACGCGCACGTGGATTTCTACCAAACGACGTGCTAAGCATGCCGATGCTGCTTTTTTTAGCACCCGCGCACGGATTTGTGCGAAAACGCGTTTTAAGCATGCACATGCATCTTTTGGTAGACGCGGATGAAGTTTTCTGCAAAACCACAAGATGTGCATGCAAATGGTGCTTTTGGCAGAACGCGCACGTGGATTTCTACCAAACGACGTGCTAAGCATGCCGATGCTGCTCTTTTTAGCACCCGCGCACGGATTGTGCGAAAACGCGTTTTAAGCATGCACATGCATCTTTTGGTAGACGCGGATGAAGTTTTCTGCAAAACCACAAGATGTGCATGGAAATGGTGCTTTTGGCAGAAACGCGCACGTGGATTTCTACCAAACGACGTGCTAAGCATGCCGATGCTGCTCTTTTTAGCACCCGCGCACGGATTTGTGCGAAAACGCGTTTTAAGCATGCACATGCATCTTTTGGTAGACGCGGATGAAGTTTTCTGCAAAACCACAAGATGTGCATGCAAATGGTGCTTTTGGCAGAACGCGCACGGGGATTTCTACCAAACGACGTGCTAAGCATGCCGATGCTGCTCTTTTTAGCACCCGCGCACGGATTTGTGCGAAAACGCGTTTTAAGCATGCACATGCATCTTTTGGTAGACGCGGATGAAGTTTTCTGCAAAACCACAAGATGTGCATGCAAATGGTGCTTTTGGCAGAACGCGCACGTGGATTTCTACCAAACGACGTGCTAAGCATGCCGATGCTGCTCTGTTTAGCACCCGCGCACGGATTTGTGCGAAAACGCGTTTTAAGCATGCACATGCATCTTTCGGTAGACGCGGATGAAGTTTTCTGCAAAACCACAAGATGTGCATGCAAATGGTGCTTTTGGCAGAACGCGCACGTGGATTTCTACCAAACGACGTGCTAAGCATGCCGATGCTGCTCTTTTTAGCACCCGCGCACGCATTTGTGCGAAAACGCGTTTTAGGCATGCACATGCATCTTTTGGTAGACGCGGATGAAGTTTTCTGCAAAACCACAAGATGTGCATGCAAATGGTGCTTTTGGCAGAACGCGCACGTGGATTTCTACCAAACGACGTGCTAAGCATGCCGATGCTGCTCTTTTTAGCACCCGCGCACGCATTTGTGCGAAAACGCGTTTTAAGCATGCACATGCATCTTTTGGTAGACGCGGATGAAGTTTTCTGCAAAACCACAAGATGTGCATGCAAATGGTGCTTTTTGCAGAACGCGTACGTGGATTTCTACCAAACGACATGCTAAGCATGCCGATGCTGCTCTTTTTAGCACCCCCGCACGGATTTGTGCGATAACGCGTTTTAAGCATGCACATGCATCTTTTGGTAGACGCGGATGAAGTTTTCTGCAAAACCACAAGATGGGCATGCAAATGGTGCTTTTGGCAGAACGCGCACGTGGATTTCTACCAAACGACGTGCTAAGCATGCCGATGCTGCTCTTTTTAGCACCCGCGCACGGATTTGTGCGAAAACGCGTTTTAAGCATGCACATGCATCTTTTGGTAGACGCGGATGAAGTTTTCTGCAAAACCACAAGATGGGCATGCAAATGGTGCTTTTGGCAGAACGCGCACGTGGATTTCTACCAAACGACGTGCTAAGCATGCCGATGCTGCTCTTTTTAGCACCCGCGCACGCATTTGTGCGAAAACGCGTTTTAAGCATGCACATGCATCTTTTGGTAGACGCGGATGAAGTTTTCTGCAACACCACAATATATGCATGCAAATGGTGCTTTTGGCAGAACGCGCACGTGGATTTCTACCAAACGACGTGCTAAGCATGCCGATGCTGCTCTTTTTAGCACCCGCGCACGGATTTGTGCGAAAACGCGTTTTAAGCATGCACGTGCATCTTTTGTTAGACGCGGATGAAGTTTTCTGCAAAACCACAAGATGTGCATGCAAATGGTGCTTTTGGCAGAACGCGCACGTGGATTTCTACCAAACGACGTGCTAAGCATGCCGATGCTGCTCTTTTTAGCACCCGCGCACGCATTTGTGCGAAAACGCGTTTTAAGCATGCACATGCATCTTTTGGTAGACGCGGATGAAGTTTTCTGCAAAACCACAAGATGTGCATGCAAATGGTGCTTTTGGCAGAACGCGCACGTGGATTTCTACCACAGGACGTGCTAAGCATGCCGATGCTGCTCTTTTTAGCACCCGCACACGGATTTGTGCGAAAACGCGTTTTAAGCATGCACATGCATCTTTTGGTAGACGCGGATGAAGTTTTCTGCAAAACCACAAGATGTGCATGCAAATGGTGCTTTTGGCAGAACGCGCACGTGGATTTCTACCAAACGACGTGCTAAGCATGCCGATGCTGCTCTTTTTAGCACCCGCGCACGCATTTGTGCGAAAACGCGTTTTAAGCATGCACATGCATCTTTTGGTAGACGCGGATGAAGTTTTCTGCAAAACCACAAGATGTGCATGCAAATGGTGCTTTTGGCAGAACGCGCACGTGGATTTCTACCAAACGACGTGCTAAGCATGCCGATGCTGCTCTTTTTAGCACCCGCGCAAGGATTTGTGCGAAAACGCGTTTTAAGCATGCACATGCATCTTTTGGTAGACGCGGATGAAGTTTTCTGCAAAACCACAAGATGTGCATGCAAATGGTGCTTTTGGCAGAACGCGCACGGGGATTTCTACCAAACGACGTGCTAAGCATGCCGATGCTGCTCTTTTTAGCACCCGCGCACGGATTTAAACGAAAACGCGTTTTAAGCATGCACATGCATCTTTTGGTAGACGCGGATGAAGTTTTCTGCAAAACCACAAGATGTGCATGCAAATGGTGCTTTTGGCAGAACGCGCACGTGGATTTCTACCAAACGACGTGCTAAGCATGCCGATGCTGCTCTTTTTAGCACCCGCGCACGGATTTGTGCGAAAACGCGTTTTAAGCATGCACATGCATCTTTTGGTAGACGCGGATGAAGTTTTCTGCAAAACCACAAGATGTGCATGCAAATGGTGCTTTTGGCAGAACGCGCACGTAGATTTCTACCAAACGACGTGCTAAGCATGCCGATGCTGCTCTTTTTAGCACCCGCGCACGGATTTGTGCGAAAACGCGTTTTAAGCATGCACATGCATATTTTGGTAGACGCGGATGAAGTTTTCTGCAAAACCACAAGATGTGCATGCAAATGGTGCTTTTGGCAGAACGCGCACGTGGATTTCTACCAAACGACGTGCTAAGCATGCCGATGCGGCTCTTTTTAGCACCCGCGCACGGATTTGTGCGAAAACGCG
Source organism: Dermacentor andersoni (assembly GCF_023375885.2). Lineage (NCBI taxonomy): Eukaryota > Metazoa > Arthropoda > Arachnida > Ixodida > Ixodidae > Dermacentor > Dermacentor andersoni. The sequence continues at coordinate 70,193 of NW_027314896.1, read as the reverse complement.
TTTTAAGCATGCACATGCATCTTTTGGTAGACGCGGATGAAGTTTTCTGCAAAACCACAAGATGTGCATGCAAATGGTGCTTTTGGCAGAACGCGCACGTGGATTTCTACCAAACGACGTGCTAAGCATGCCGATGCTGCTCTTTTTAGCACCCGCGCACGGATTTGTGCGAAAACGCGTTTTAAGCATGCACATGCATCTTTTGGTAGACGCGGATGAAGTTTTCTGCAAAACCTCAAGATGTGCATGCAAATGGTGCTTTTTGCAGAACGCGCACGTGGATTTCTACCAGACGACGTGCTAAGCATGCCGATGCTGCTCTTTTTAGCACCCGCGCACGGATTTGTGCGAAAACGCGTTTTAAGCATGCACATGCATCTTTTGGTAGACGCGGATGAAGTTTTCTGCAAAACCACAAGATGTGCATGCAAATGGTGCTTTTGGCAGAACGCGCACGTGGATTTCTACCAAACGACGTGCTAAGCATGCCGATGCTGCTCTTTTTAGCACCCGCGCACGCATTTGTGCGAAAACGCGTTTTAAGCATGCACATGCATCTTTTGGTAGACGCGGATGAAGTTTTCTGCAAAACCACAAGATGTGCATGCAAATGGTGCTTTTTGCAGAACGCGCACGTGGATTTCTACCAAACGACGTGCTAAGCATGCCGATGCTGCTCTTTTTAGCACCCGCGCACGGATTTGTGCGAAAACGCGTTTTAAGCATGCACATGCATCTTTTGGTAGACGCGGATGAAGTTTCCTGCAAAACCACAAGATGTGCATGCAAATGGTGCTTTTGGCAGAACGCGCACGTGGATTTCTACCAAACGACGTGCTAAGCATGCCGATGCTGCTTTTTTTAGCACCCGCGCACGGATTTGTGCGAAAACGCGTTTTAAGCATGCACATGCATCTTTTGGTAGACGCGGATGAAGTTTTCTGCAAAACCACAAGATGTGCATGCAAATGGTGCTTTTGGCAGAACGCGCACGTGGATTTCTACCAAACGACGTGCTAAGCATGCCGATGCTGCTCTTTTTAGCACCCGCGCACGGATTTGTGCGAAAACGCGTTTTAAGCATGCACATGCATCTTTTGGTAGACGCGGATGAAGTTTTCTGCAAAACCACAAGATGTGCATGCAAATGGTGCTTTTGGCAGAACGCGCACGTGGATTTCTACCAAACGACGTGCTAAGCATGCCGATGCTGCTCTTTTTAGCACCCGCGCACGGATTTGTGCGAAAACGCGTTTTAAGCATGCACATGCATCTTTTGGTAGACGCGGATGAAGTTTTCTGCAAAACCACAAGATGTGCATGCAAATGGTGCTTTTGGCAGAACGCGCACGGGGATTTCTACCAAACGACGTGCTAAGCATGCCGATGCTGCTCTTTTTAGCACCCGCGCACGGATTTGTGCGAAAACGCGTTTTAAGCATGCACATGCATCTTTTGGTAGACGCGGATGAAGTTTGCTGCAAAACCACAAGATGTGCATGCAAATGGTGCTTTTGGCAGAACGCGCACGTGGATTTCTACCAAACGACGTGCTAAGCATGCCGATGCTGCTCTTTTTAGCACCCGCGCACGGATTTGTGCGAAAACGCGTTTTAAGCATGCACATGCATCTTTTGGTAGACGCGGATGAAGTTTTCTGCAAAACCACAAGATGTGCATGCAAATGGTGCTTTTGGCAGAACGCGCACGTGGATTTCTACCCAACGACGTGCTAAGCATGCCGATGCTGCTCTTTTTAGCACCCGCGCACGCATTTGTGCGAAAACGCGTTTTAAGCATGCACATGCATCTTTTGGTAGACGCGGATGAAGTTTTCTGCAAAACCACAAGATGTGCATGCAAATGGTGCTTTTGGCAGAACGCGCACGTGGATTTCTACCAAACGACGTGCTAAGCATGCCGATGCTGCTCTTTTTAGCACCCGCGCACGCATTTGTGCGAAAACGCGTTTTAAGCATGCACATGCCTCTTTTGGTAGACGCGGATGAAGTTTTCTGCAAAACCACAAGATGTGCATGCAAATGGTGCTTTTTGCAGAACGCGTACGTGGATTTCTACCAAACGACATGCTAAGCATGCCGATGCTGCTCTTTAGCACCCGCGCACGGATTTGTGCGATAACGCGTTTTAAGCATGCACATGCATCTTTTGGTAGACGCGGATGAAGTTTTCTGCAAAACCACAAGATGGGCATGCAAATGGTGCTTTTGGCAGAACGCGCACGTGGATTTCTACCAAACGACGTGCTAAGCATGCCGATGCTGCTCTTTTTAGCACCCGCGCACGGATTTGTGCGAAAACGCGTTTTAAGCATGCACATGCATCTTTTGGTAGACGCGGATGAAGTTTTCTGCAAAACCACAAGATGGGCATGCAAATGGTGCTTTTGGCAGAACGCGCACGTGGATTTCTACCAAACGACGTGCTAAGCATGCCGATGCTGCTCTTTTTAGCACCCGCGCACGCATTTGTGCGAAAACGCGTTTTAAGCATGCACATGCATCTTTTGGTAGACGCGGATGAAGTTTTCTGCAACACCACAATATATGCATGCAAATGGTGCTTTTGGCAGAACGCGCACGTGGATTTCTACCAAACGACGTGCTAAGCATGCCGATGCTGCTCTTTTTAGCACCCGCGCACGGATTTGTGCGAAAACGCGTTTTAAGCATGCACATGCATCTTTTGTTAGACGCGGATGAAGTTTTCTGCAAAACCACAAGATGTGCATGCAAATGGTGCTTTTGGCAGAACGCGCACGTGGATTTCTACCAAACGACGTGCTAAGCATGCCGATGCTGCTCTTTTTAGCACCCGCGCACGCATTTGTGCGAAAACGCGTTTTAAGCATGCACATGCATCTTTTGGTAGACGCGGATGAAGTTTTCTGCAAAACCACAAGATGTGCATGCAAATGGTGCTTTTGGCAGAACGCGCACGTGGATTTCTACCACAGGACGTGCTAAGCATGCCGATGCTGCTCTTTTTAGCACCCGCGCACGGATTTGTGCGAAAACGCGTTTTAAGCATGCACATGCATCTTTTGGTAGACGCGGATGAAGTTTTCTGCAAAACCACAAGATGTGCATGCAAATGGTGCTTTTGGCAGAACGCGCACGTGGATTTCTACCAAACGACGTGCTAAGCATGCCGATGCTGCTCTTTTTAGCACCCGCGCACGCATTTGTGCGAAAACGCGTTTTAAGCATGCACATGCATCTTTTGGTAGACGCGGATGAAGTTTTCTGCAAAACCACAAGATGTGCATGCAAATGGTGCTTTTGGCAGAACGCCCACGTGGATTTCTACCAAACGACGTGCTAAGCATGCCGATGCTGCTCTTTTTAGCACCCGCGCAAGGATTTGTGCGAAAACGCGTTTTAAGCATGCACATGCATCTTTTGGTAGACGCGGATGAAGTTTTCTGCAAAACCACAAGATGTGCATGCAAATGGTGCTTTTGGCAGAACGCGCACGTGGATTTCTACCAAACGACGTGCTAAGCATGCCGATGCTGCTCTTTTTAGCACCCGCGCACGGATTTGTGCGAAAACGCGTTTTAAGCATGCACATGCATCTTTTGGTAGACGCGGATGAAGTTTTCTGCAAAACCACAAGATGTGCATGCAAATGGTGCTTTTGGCAGAACGCGCACGTGGATTTCTACCAAACGACGTGCTAAGCATGCCGATGCTGCTCTTTTTAGCACCCGCGCACGCATTTGTGCGAAAACGCGTTTTAAGCATGCACATGCATCTTTTGGTAGACGCGGATGAAGTTTTCTGCAAAACCACAAGATGTGCATGCAAATGGTGCTTTTTGCAGAACGCCCACGTGGATTTCTACCAAACGACGTGCTTAGCATGCCGATGCTGCTCTTTTTAGCACCCGCGCACGCATTTGTGCGAAAACGCGTTTTAAGCATGCACATGCATCTTTTGGTAGACGCGGATGAAGTTTTCTGCAAAACCACAACATGTGCATACAAATGGTGCTTTTTGCAGAACGCGCACGTGGATTTCTACCAAACGACGTGCTAAGCATGCCGATGCTGCTCTTTTTAGCACCCGCGCACGGATTTGTGCGAAAACGCGTTTTAAGCATGCACATGCATCTTTTGGTAGACGCGGATGAAGTTTTCTGCAAAACCACAAGATGTGCATACAAATGGTGCTTTTGGCAGAACGCGCACGTGGATTTCTACCAAACGACGTGCTAAGCATGCCGATGCTGCTCTTTTTAGCACCCGCGCACGCATTTGTGCGAAAACGCGTTTTAAGCATGCACATGCATCTTTTGGTAGACGCGGATGAAGTTTTCTGCAAAACCACAAGATGTGCATGCAAATGGTGCTTTTGGCAGAACGCGCACGTGGATTTCTACCAAACGACGTGCTAAGCATGCCGATGCTGCTCTTTTTAGCACCCGCGCACGGATTTGTGCGAAAACGCGTTTTAAGCATGCACATGCATCTTTTGGTAGACGCGGATGAAGTTTTCTGCAAAACCACAAGATGTGCATGCAAATGGTGCTTTTGGCAGAACGCGCACGCGGATTTCTACCAAACGACATGCTAAGCCTGCCGATGCTGCTCTTTTTAGCACCCGCGCACGGATTTGTGCGAAAACGCGTTTTAAGCATGCACATGCATCTTTTGGTAGACGCGGATGAAGTTTTCTGCAAAACCACAAGATGTGCATGCAAATGGTGCTTTTGGCAGAACGCGCACGTGGATTTCTACCAAACGACGTGCTAAGCATGCCGATGCTGCTCTTTTTAGCACCCGAGCACGCATTTGTGCGAAAACGCGTTTTAAGCATGCACATGCATCTTTTGGTAGACGCGGATGAAGTTTTCTGCAAAACCACAAGATGTGCATGCAAATGGTGCTTTTTGCAGAACGCGCACGTGGATTTCTACCAAACGACGTGCTAAGCATGCCGATGCTGCTCTTTTTAGCACCCGCGCACGCATTTGTGCGAAAACGCGTTTTAAGCATGCACATGCCTCTTTTGGTAGACGCGGATGAAGTTTTCTGCAAAACCACAAGATGTGCATGCAAATGGTGCTTTTTGCAGAACGCGTACGTGGATTTCTACCAAACGACATGCTAAGCATGCCGATGCTGCTCTTTAGCACCCGCGCACGGATTTGTGCGATAACGCGTTTTAAGCATGCACATGCATCTTTTGGTAGACGCGGATGAAGTTTTCTGCAAAACCACAAGATGGGCATGCAAATGGTGCTTTTGGCAGAACGCGCACGTGGATTTCTACCAAACGACGTGCTAAGCATGCCGATGCTGCTCTTTTTAGCACCCGCGCACGGATTTGTGCGAAAACGCGTTTTAAGCATGCACATGCATCTTTTGGTAGACGCGGATGAAGTTTTCTGCAAAACCACAAGATGGGCATGCAAATGGTGCTTTTGGCAGAACGCGCACGTGGATTTCTACCAAACGACGTGCTAAGCATGCCGATGCTGCTCTTTTTAGCACCCGCGCACGCATTTGTGCGAAAACGCGTTTTAAGCATGCACATGCATCTTTTGGTAGACGCGGATGAAGTTTTCTGCAACACCACAATATATGCATGCAAATGGTGCTTTTGGCAGAACGCGCACGTGGATTTCTACCAAACGACGTGCTAAGCATGCCGATGCTGCTCTTTTTAGCACCCGCGCACGGATTTGTGCGAAAACGCGTTTTAAGCATGCACATGCATCTTTTGTTAGACGCGGATGAAGTTTTCTGCAAAACCACAAGATGTGCATGCAAATGGTGCTTTTGGCAGAACGCGCACGTGGATTTCTACCAAACGACGTGCTAAGCATGCCGATGCTGCTCTTTTTAGCACCCGCGCACGCATTTGTGCGAAAACGCGTTTTAAGCATGCACATGCATCTTTTGGTAGACGCGGATGAAGTTTTCTGCAAAACCACAAGATGTGCATGCAAATGGTGCTTTTGGCAGAACGCGCACGTGGATTTCTACCACAGGACGTGCTAAGCATGCCGATGCTGCTCTTTTTAGCACCCGCGCACGGATTTGTGCGAAAACGCGTTTTAAGCATGCACATGCATCTTTTGGTAGACGCGGATGAAGTTTTCTGCAAAACCACAAGATGTGCATGCAAATGGTGCTTTTGGCAGAACGCGCACGTGGATTTCTACCAAACGACGTGCTAAGCATGCCGATGCTGCTCTTTTTAGCACCCGCGCACGCATTTGTGCGAAAACGCGTTTTAAGCATGCACATGCATCTTTTGGTAGACGCGGATGAAGTTTTCTGCAAAACCACAAGATGTGCATGCAAATGGTGCTTTTGGCAGAACGCCCACGTGGATTTCTACCAAACGACGTGCTAAGCATGCCGATGCTGCTCTTTTTAGCACCCGCGCAAGGATTTGTGCGAAAACGCGTTTTAAGCATGCACATGCATCTTTTGGTAGACGCGGATGAAGTTTTCTGCAAAACCACAAGATGTGCATGCAAATGGTGCTTTTGGCAGAACGCGCACGTGGATTTCTACCAAACGACGTGCTAAGCATGCCGATGCTGCTCTTTTTAGCACCCGCGCACGGATTTGTGCGAAAACGCGTTTTAAGCATGCACATGCATCTTTTGGTAGACGCGGATGAAGTTTTCTGCAAAACCACAAGATGTGCATGCAAATGGTGCTTTTGGCAGAACGCGCACGTGGATTTCTACCAAACGACGTGCTAAGCATGCCGATGCTGCTCTTTTTAGCACCCGCGCACGCATTTGTGCGAAAACGCGTTTTAAGCATGCACATGCATCTTTTGGTAGACGCGGATGAAGTTTTCTGCAAAACCACAAGATGGGCATGCAAATGGTGCTTTTGGCAGAACGCGCACGTGGATTTCTACCAAACGACGTGCTAAGCATGCCGATGCTGCTCTTTTTAGCACCCGCGCACGGATTTGTGCGAAAACGCGTTTTAAGCATGCACATGCATCTTTTGGTAGACGCGGATGAAGTTTTCTGCAAAACCACAAGATGGGCATGCAAATGGTGCTTTTGGCAGAACGCGCACGTGGATTTCTACCAAACGACGTGCTAAGCATGCCGATGCTGCTCTTTTTAGCACCCGCGCACGCATTTGTGCGAAAACGCGTTTTAAGCATGCACATGCATCTTTTGGTAGACGCGGATGAAGTTTTCTGCAACACCACAATATATGCATGCAAATGGTGCTTTTGGCAGAACGCGCACGTGGATTTCTACCAAACGACGTGCTAAGCATGCCGATGCTGCTCTTTTTAGCACCCGCGCACGGATTTGTGCGAAAACGCGTTTTAAGCATGCACATGCATCTTTTGTTAGACGCGGATGAAGTTTTCTGCAAAACCACAAGATGTGCATGCAAATGGTGCTTTTGGCAGAACGCGCACGTGGATTTCTACCAAACGACGTGCTAAGCATGCCGATGCTGCTCTTTTTAGCACCCGCGCACGCATTTGTGCGAAAACGCGTTTTAAGCATGCACATGCATCTTTTGGTAGACGCGGATGAAGTTTTCTGCAAAACCACAAGATGTGCATGCAAATGGTGCTTTTGGCAGAACGCGCACGTGGATTTCTACCACAGGACGTGCTAAGCATGCCGATGCTGCTCTTTTTAGCACCCGCGCACGGATTTGTGCGAAAACGCGTTTTAAGCATGCACATGCATCTTTTGGTAGACGCGGATGAAGTTTTCTGCAAAACCACAAGATGTGCATGCAAATGGTGCTTTTGGCAGAACGCGCACGTGGATTTCTACCAAACGACGTGCTAAGCATGCCGATGCTGCTCTTTTTAGCACCCGCGCACGCATTTGTGCGAAAACGCGTTTTAAGCATGCACATGCATCTTTTGGTAGACGCGGATGAAGTTTTCTGCAAAACCACAAGATGTGCATGCAAATGGTGCTTTTGGCAGAACGCCCACGTGGATTTCTACCAAACGACGTGCTAAGCATGCCGATGCTGCTCTTTTTAGCACCCGCGCAAGGATTTGTGCGAAAACGCGTTTTAAGCATGCACATGCATCTTTTGGTAGACGCGGATGAAGTTTTCTGCAAAACCACAAGATGTGCATGCAAATGGTGCTTTTGGCAGAACGCGCACGTGGATTTCTACCAAACGACGTGCTAAGCATGCCGATGCTGCTCTTTTTAGCACCCGCGCACGGATTTGTGCGAAAACGCGTTTTAAGCATGCACATGCATCTTTTGGTAGACGCGGATGAAGTTTTCTGCAAAACCACAAGATGTGCATGCAAATGGTGCTTTTGGCAGAACGCGCACGTGGATTTCTACCAAACGACGTGCTAAGCATGCCGATGCTGCTCTTTTTAGCACCCGCGCACGCATTTGTGCGAAAACGCGTTTTAAGCATGCACATGCATCTTTTGGTAGACGCGGATGAAGTTTTCTGCAAAACCACAAGATGTGCATGCAAATGGTGCTTTTTGCAGAACGCCCACGTGGATTTCTACCAAACGACGTGCTTAGCATGCCGATGCTGCTCTTTTTAGCACCCGCGCACGCATTTGTGCGAAAACGCGTTTTAAGCATGCACATGCATCTTTTGGTAGACGCGGATGAAGTTTTCTGCAAAACCACAACATGTGCATACAAATGGTGCTTTTTGCAGAACGCGCACGTGGATTTCTACCAAACGACGTGCTAAGCATGCCGATGCTGCTCTTTTTAGCACCCGCGCACGGATTTGTGCGAAAACGCGTTTTAAGCATGCACATGCATCTTTTGGTAGACGCGGATGAAGTTTTCTGCAAAACCACAAGATGTGCATACAAATGGTGCTTTTGGCAGAACGCGCACGTGGATTTCTACCAAACGACGTGCTAAGCATGCCGATGCTGCTCTTTTTAGCACCCGCGCACGCATTTGTGCGAAAACGCGTTTTAAGCATGCACATGCATCTTTTGGTAGACGCGGATGAAGTTTTCTGCAAAACCACAAGATGTGCATGCAAATGGTGCTTTTGGCAGAACGCGCACGTGGATTTCTACCAAACGACGTGCTAAGCATGCCGATGCTGCTCTTTTTAGCACCCGCGCACGGATTTGTGCGAAAACGCGTTTTAAGCATGCACATGCATCTTTTGGTAGACGCGGATGAAGTTTTCTGCAAAACCACAAGATGTGCATGCAAATGGTGCTTTTGGCAGAACGCGCACGCGGATTTCTACCAAACGACATGCTAAGCCTGCCGATGCTGCTCTTTTTAGCACCCGCGCACGGATTTGTGCGAAAACGCGTTTTAAGCATGCACATGCATCTTTTGGTAGACGCGGATGAAGTTTTCTGCAAAACCACAAGATGTGCATGCAAATGGTGCTTTTGGCAGAACGCGCACGTGGATTTCTACCAAACGACGTGCTAAGCATGCCGATGCTGCTCTTTTTAGCACCCGAGCACGCATTTGTGCGAAAACGCGTTTTAAGCATGCACATGCATCTTTTGGTAGACGCGGATGAAGTTTTCTGCAAAACCACAAGATGTGCATGCAAATGGTGCTTTTTGCAGAACGCGCACGTGGATTTCTACCAAACGACGTGCTAAGCATGCCGATGCTGCTCTTTTTAGCACCCGCGCACGCATTTGTGCGAAAACGCGTTTTAAGCATGCACATGCATCTTTTGGTAGACGCGGATGAAGTTTTCTGCAAAACCACAACATGTGCATACAAATGGTGCTTTTTGCAGAACGCGCACGTGGATTTCTACCAAACGACGTGCTAAGCATGCCGATGCTGCTCTTTTTAGCACCCGCGCACGGATTTGTGCGAAAACGCGTTTTAAGCATGCACATGCATCTTTTGGTAGACGCGGATGAAGTTTTCTGCAAAACCACAAGATGTGCATGCAAATGGTGCTTTTGGCAGAACGCGCACGTGGATTTCTACCAAACGACGTGCTAAGCATGCCGATGCTGCTCTTTTTAGCACCCGCGCACGCATTTGTGCGAAAACGCGTTTTAAGCATGCACATGCATCTTTTGGTAGACGCGGATGAAGTTTTCTGCAAAACCACAAGATGTGCATGCAAATGGTGCTTTTGGCAGAACGCGCACGTGGATTTCTGCGAAACGACGTGCTAAGCATGCCGATGCTGCTCTTTTTAGCACCCGCGCACGGATTTGTGCGAAAACGCGTTTTAAGCATGCACATGCATCTTTTGGTAGACGCGGATGAAGTTTTCTGCAAAACCACAAGATGTGCATGCAAATGGTGCTTTTGGCAGAACGCGCACGTGGATTTCTACCAAACGACGTGCTAACCATGCCGATGCTGCTCTTTTTAGCACCCGCGCACGGATTTGTGCGAAAACGCGTTTTAAGCATGCACATGCATCTTTTGGTAGACGCGGATGAAGTTTTCTGCAAAACCACAAGATGTGCATGCAAATGGTGCTTTTGGCAGAACGCGCACGTGGATTTCTACCAAACGACGTGCTAAGCATGCCGATGCTGCTCTTTTTAGCACCCGCGCACGGATTTGTGCGAAAACGCGTTTTAAGCATGCACATGCATCTTTTGGTAGACGCGGATGTAGTTTTCTGCAAAACCACAAGATGTGCATGCAAATGGTGCTTTTTGCATAACGCGCACGTGGATTTCTACCAAACGACGTGCTAAGAATGCCGATGCTGCTCTTTTTAGCACCCGCGCACGGATTTTTGCGAAAACGCGTTTTAAGCATGCACATGCATCTTTTGGTAGACGCGGATGAAGTTTTCTGCAAAACCACAAGATGTGCATGCAAATGGTGCTTTTGGCAGAACGCGCACGTGGATTTCTACCAAACGACGTGCTAAGCATGCCGATGCTGCTCTTTTTAGCACCCGCGCACGGATTTGTGCGAAAACGCGTTTTAAGCATGCACATGCATCTTTTGGTAGACGCGGATGAAGTTTTCTGCAAAACCACAAGATGTGCATGCAAATGGTGCTTTTGGCAGAACGCGCACGTGGATTTCTACCAAACGACGTGCTAAGCATGCCGATGCTGCTCTTTTTAGCACCCGCGCACGCATTTGTGCGAAAACGCGTTTTAAGCATGCACATGCATCTTTTGGTAGACGCGGATGAAGTTTTCTGCAAAACCACAAGATGTGCATGCAAATGGTGCTTTTTGCAGAACGCGCACGTGGATTTCTACCAAACGACGTGCTAAGCATGCCGATGCTGCTCTTTTTAGCACCCGCGCACGCATTTGTGCGAAAACGCGTTTTAAGCATGCACATGCATCTTTTGGTAGACGCGGATGAAGTTTTCTGCAAAACCACAACATGTGCATACAAATGGTGCTTTTTGCAGAACGCGCACGTGGATTTCTACGAAACGACGTGCTAAGCATGCCGATGCTGCTCTTTTTAGCACCCGCGCACGGATTTGTGCGAAAACGCGTTTTAAGCATGCACATGCATCTTTTGGTAGACGCGGATGAAGTTTTCTGCAAAACCACAAGATGTGCATGCAAATGGTGCTTTTGGCAGAACGCGCACGTGGATTTCTACCAAACGACGTGCTAAGCATGCCGATGCTGCTCTTTTTAGCACCCGCGCACGCATTTGTGCGAAAACGCGTTTTAAGCATGCACATGCATCTTTTGGTAGACGCGGATGAAGTTTTCTGCAAAACCACAAGATGTGCATGCAAATGGTGCTTTTGGCAGAACGCGCACGTGGATTTCTACCAAACGACGTGCTAAGTATGCCGATGCTGCTCTTTTTAGCACCCGCGCACGGATTTGTGCGAAAACGCGTTTTAAGCATGCACATGCATCTTTTGGTAGACGCGGATGAAGTTTTCTGCAAAACCACAAGATCTGCATGCAAATGGTGCTTTTTGCAGAACGCGCACGTGGATTTCTACGAAACGACGTGCTAAGCATGCCGATGCTGCTCTTTTTAGCACCCGCGCACGGATTTGTGCGAAAACGCGTTTTAAGCATGCACATGCATCTTTTGGTAGACGCGGATGAAGTTTTCTGCAAAACCACAAGATGTGCATGCAAATGGTGCTTTTGGCAGAACGCGCACATGGATTTCTACCAAACGACGTGCTAAGCATGCCGATGCTGCTCTTTTTAGCACCCGCGCACGCATTTGTGCGAAAACGCGTTTTAAGCATGCACATGCATCTTTTGGTAGACGCGGATGAAGTTTTCTGCAAAACCACAAGATGTGCATGCAAATGGTGCTTTTGGCAGAACGCGCACGTGGATTTCTACCAAACGACGTGCTAAGTATGCCGATGCTGCTCTTTTTAGCACCCGCGCACGGATTTGTGCGAAAACGCGTTTTAAGCATGCACATGCATCTTTTGGTAGACGCGGATGAAGTTTTCTGCAAAACCACAAGATCTGCATGCAAATGGTGCTTTTGGCAGAACGCGCACGTGGATTTCTACCAAACGACGTGCTAAGCATGCCGATGCTGCTCTTTTTAGCACCCGCGCACGGATTTGTGCGAAAACGCGTTTTAAGCATGCACATGCATCTTTTGGTAGACGCGGATGAAGTTTTCTGCAAAACCACAAGATGTGTATGCAAATGGTGCTTTTGGCAGAACGCGCACATGGATTTCTACCAAACGACGTGCTAAGCATGCCGATGCTGCTCTTTTTAGCACCCGCGCACGGATTTGTGCGAAAACGCGTTTTAAGCATGCACATGCATCTTTTGGTAGACGCGGATGAAGTTTTCTGCAAAACCACAAGATGTGCATGCAAATGGTGCTTTTTGCAGAACGCGCACGTGGATTTCTACCAAACGACGTGCTAAGCATGCCGATGCTGCTCTTTTTAGCACCCGCGCACGCATTTGTGCGAAAACGCGTTTTAAGCATGCACATGCATCTTTTGGTAGACGCGGATGAAGTTTTCTGCAAAACCACAAGATGTGCATGCGAATGGTGCTTTTGGCAGAACGCGCACGCGGATTTCTACCAAACGACATGCTAAGCCTGCCGATGCTGCTCTTTTTAGCACCCGCGCACGGATTTGTGCGAAAACGCGTTTTAAGCATGCACATGCATCTTTTGGTAGACGCGGATGAAGTTTTCTGCAAAACCACAAGATGTGCATGCAAATGGTGCTTTTGGCAGAACGCGCACGTGGATTTCTACCAAACGACGTGCTAAGCATGCCGATGCTGCTCTTTTTAGCACCCGCGCACGCATTTGTGCGAAAACGCGTTTTAAGCATGCACATGCATCTTTTGGTAGACGCGGATGAAGTTTTCTGCAAAACCACAAGATGTGCATGCAAATGGTGCTTTTTGCAGAACGCGCACGTGGATTTCTACCAAACGACGTGCTAAGCATGCCGATGCTGCTCTTTTTAGCACCCGCGCACGGATTTGTGCGAAAACGCGTTTTAAGCATGCACATGCATCTTTTGGTAGACGCGGATGAAGTTTTCTGCAAAACCACAACATGTGCATACAAATGGTGCTTTTTGCAGAACGCGCACGTGGATTTCTACCAAACGACGTGCTAAGCATGCCGATGCTGCTCATTTTAGCACCCGCGCACGGATTTGTGCGAAAACGCGTTTTAAGCATGCACATGCATCTTTTGGTAGACGCGGATGAAGTTTTCTGCAAAACCACAAGATGTGCATGCAAATGGTGCTTTTGGCAGAACGCGCACGTGGATTTCTACCAAACGACGTGCTAAGCATGCCGATGCTGCTCTTTTTAGCACCCGCGCACGCATTTGTGCGAAAACGCGTTTTAAGCATGCACATGCATCTTTTGGTAGACGCGGATGAAGTTTTCTGCAAAACCACAAGATGTGCATGCAAATGGTGCTTTTGGCAGAACGCGCACGTGGATTTCTACGAAACGACGTGCTAAGCATGCCGATGCTGCTCTTTTTAGCACCCGCGCACGGATTTGTGCGAAAACGCGTTTTAAGCATGCACATGCATCTTTTGGTAGACGCGGATGAAGTTTTCTGCAAAACCACAAGATGTGCATGCAAATGGTGCTTTTGGCAGAACGCGCACGTGGATTTCTACCAAACGACGTGCTAAGCATGCCGATGCTGCTCTTTTTAGCACCCGCGCACGGATTTGTGCGAAAACGCGTTTTAAGCATGCACATGCATCTTTTGGTAGACGCGGATGAAGTTTTCTGCAAAACCACAAGATGGGCATGCAAATGGTGCTTTTGGCAGAACGCGCACGTGGATTTCTACCAAACGACGTGCTAAGCATGCCGATGCTGCTCTTTTTAGCACCCGCGCACGGATTTGTGCGAAAATGCGTTTTAAGCATGCACATGCATCTTTTGGTAGACGCGGATGAAGTTTTCTGCAAAACCACAAGATGTGCATGCAAATGGTGCTTTTTGCATAACGCGCACGTGGATTTCTACCAAACGACGTGCTAAGAATGCCGATGCTGCTCTTTTTAGCACCCGCGCACGGATTTTTGCGAAAACGCGTTTTAAGCATGCACATGCATCTTTTGGTAGACGCGGATGAAGTTTTCTGCAAAACCACAAGATGTGCATGCAAATGGTGCTTTTGGCAGAACGCGCACGTGGATTTCTACCAAACGACGTGCTAAGCATGCTGATGCTGCTCTTTTTAGCACCCGCGCACGGATTTGTGCGAAAACGCGTTTTAAGCATGCACATGCATCTTTTGGTAGACGCGGATGAAGTTTTCTGCAAAACCACAAGATGTGCATGCAAATGGTGCTTTTTGCAGAACGCGCACGTGGATTTCTACCAAACGACGGGCTAAGCATGCCGATGCTGCTCTTTTTAGCACCTGCGCACGCATTTGTGCGAAAACGCGTTTTAAGCATGCACATGCATCTTTTGGTAGACGCGGATGAAGTTTTCTGCAAAACCACAAGATGTGCATGCAAATGGTGCTTTTTGCAGAACGCGCACGTGGATTTCTACCAAACGACGTGCTAAGCATGCCGATGCTGCTCTTTTTAGCACCCGCGCACGGATTTGTGCGAAAACGCGTTTTAAGCATGCACATGCATCTTTTGGTAGACGCGGATGAAGTTTTCTGCAAAACCACAAGATGTGCATGCAAATGGGGCTTTTGGCAGAACGCGCACGTGGATTTCTACCAAACGACGTGCTAAGCATGCCGATGCTGCTCTTTTTAGCACCCGCGAACGGATTTGTGCGAAAACGCGTTTTAAGCATGCACATGCATCTTTTGGTAGACGCGGATGAAGTTTTCTGCAAAACCACAAGATGTGCATGCAAATGGTGCTTTTGGCAGAACGCGCACGTGGATTTCTACCAAACGACGTGCTAAGCATGCCGATGCTGCTCTTTTTAGCACCCGCGCACGGATTTGTGCGAAAACGCATTTTAAGCATGCACATCCATCTTTTGGTAGACGCGGATGAAGTTTTCTGCAAAACCACAAGATGTGCATGCAAATGGTGCTTTTTACAGAACGCGCACGTGGATTTCTACCAAACGACGTGCTAAGCATGCCGATGCTGCTCTTTTTAGCACCCGCGCACGGATTTGTGCGAAAACGCGTTTTAAGCATGCACATGCATCTTTTGGTAGACGCGGATGAAGTTTTCTGCAAAACCACAAGATGTGCATGCAAATGGTGCTTTTGGCAGAACGCGCACGTGGATTTCTACGAAACGACGTGCTAAGCATGCCGATGCTGCTCTTTTTAGCACCCGCGCACGGATTTGTGCGAAAACGCGTTTTAAGCATGCACATGCATCTTTTGGTAGACGCGGATGAAGTTTTCTGCAAAACCACAAGATGTGCATGCAAATGGTGCTTTTGGCAGAACGCGCACGTGGATTTCTACCAAACGACGTGCTAAGCATGCCGATGCTGCTCTTTTTAGCACCCGCGCACGGATTTGTGCGAAAACGCGTTTTAAGCATGCACATGCATCTTTTGGTAGACGCGGATGAAGTTTTCTGCAAAACCACAAGATGGGCATGCAAATGGTGCTTTTGGCAGAACGCGCACGTGGATTTCTACCAAACGACGTGCTAAGCATGCCGATGCTGCTCTTTTTAGCACCCGCGCACGGATTTGTGCGAAAATGCGTTTTAAGCATGCACATGCATCTTTTGGTAGACGCGGATGAAGTTTTCTGCAAAACCACAAGATGTGCATGCAAATGGTGCTTTTTGCATAACGCGCACGTGGATTTCTACCAAACGACGTGCTAAGAATGCCGATGCTGCTCTTTTTAGCACCCGCGCACGGATTTTTGCGAAAACGCGTTTTAAGCATGTACATGCATCTTTTGGTAGACGCGGATGAAGTTTTCTGCAAAACCACAAGATGTGCATGCAAATGGTGCTTTTGGCAGAACGCGCACGTGGATTTCTACCAAACGACGTGCTAAGCATGCTGATGCTGCTCTTTTTAGCACCCGCGCACGGATTTGTGCGAAAACGCGTTTTAAGCATGCACATGCATCTTTTGGTAGACGCGGATGAAGTTTTCTGCAAAACCACAAGATGTGCATGCAAATGGTGCTTTTTGCAGAACGCGCACGTGGATTTCTACCAAACGACGGGCTAAGCATGCCGATGCTGCTCTTTTTAGCACCTGCGCACGCATTTGTGCGAAAACGCGTTTTAAGCATGCACATGCATCTTTTGGTAGACGCGGATGAAGTTTTCTGCAAAACCACAAGATGTGCATGCAAATGGTGCTTTTTGCAGAACGCGCACGTGGATTTCTACCAAACGACGTGCTAAGCATGCCGATGCTGCTCTTTTTAGCACCCGCGCACGGATTTGTGCGAAAACGCGTTTTAAGCATGCACATGCATCTTTTGGTAGACGCGGATGAAGTTTTCTGCAAAACCACAAGATGTGCATGCAAATGGGGCTTTTGGCAGAACGCGCACGTGGATTTCTACCAAACGACGTGCTAAGCATGCCGATGCTGCTCTTTTTAGCACCCGCGAACGGATTTGTGCGAAAACGCGTTTTAAGCATGCACATGCATCTTTTGGTAGACGCGGATGAAGTTTTCTGCAAAACCACAAGATGTGCATGCAAATGGTGCTTTTGGCAGAACGCGCACGTGGATTTCTACCAAACGACGTGCTAAGCATGCCGATGCTGCTCTTTTTAGCACCCGCGCACGGATTTGTGCGAAAACGCGTTTTAAGCATGCACATGCATCTTTTGGTAGACGCGGATGAAGTTTTCTGCAAAACCACAAGATGTGCATGCAAATGGTGCTTTTTACAGAACGCGCACGTGGATTTCTACCAAACGACGTGCTAAGCATGCCGATGCTGCTCTTTTTAGCACCCGCGCACGGATTTGTGCGAAAACGCGTTTTAAGCATGCACATGCATCTTTTGGTAGACGCGGATGAAGTTTTCTGCAAAACCACAAGATGTGCATGCAAATGGTGCTTTTGGCAGAACGCGCACGTGGATTTCTACCAAACGACGTGCTAAGCATGCCGATGCTGCTCTTTTTAGCACCCGCGCACGCATTTGTGCGAAAACGCGTTTTAAGCATTTCACATGCATCTTTTGGTAGACGCGGAGGAAGTTTTCTGCAAAACCACAAGGTGTGCATGCAAATGGTGCTTTTTGCAGAACGCGCACGTGGATTTCTACCAAACGACGTGCTAAGCATGCCGATGCTGCTCTTTTTAGCACCCGCGCACGGATTTGTGCGAAAACGCGTTTTAAGCATGCACATGCATCTTTTGGTAGACGCGGATGAAGTTTTCTGCAAAACCACAACATGTGCATACAAATGGTGCTTTTTGCAGAACGCGCACGTGGATTTCTACCAAACGACGTGCTAAGCATGCCGATGCTGCTCATTTTAGCACCCGCGCACGGATTTGTGCGAAAACGCGTTTTAAGCATGCACATGCATCTTTTGGTAGACGCGGATGAAGTTTTCTGCAAAACCACAAGATGTGCATGCAAATGGTGCTTTTGGCAGAACGCGCACGTGGATTTCTACCAAACGACGTGCTAAGCATGCCGATGCTGCTCTTTTTAGCACCCGCGCACGCATTTGTGCGAAAACGCGTTTTAAGCATGCACATGCATCTTTTGGTAGACGCGGATGAAGTTTTCTGCAAAACCACAAGATGTGCATGCAAATGGTGCTTTTGGCAGAACGCGCACGTGGATTTCTACGAAACGACGTGCTAAGCATGCCGATGCTGCTCTTTTTAGCACCCGCGCACGGATTTGTGCGAAAACGCGTTTTAAGCATGCACATGCATCTTTTGGTAGACGCGGATGAAGTTTTCTGCAAAACCACAAGATGTGCATGCAAATGGTGCTTTTGGCAGAACGCGCACGTGGATTTCTACCAAACGACGTGCTAAGCATGCCGATGCTGCTCTTTTTAGCACCCGCGCACGGATTTGTGCGAAAACGCGTTTTAAGCATGCACATGCATCTTTTGGTAGACGCGGATGAAGTTTTCTGCAAAACCACAAGATGTGCATGCAAATGGTGCTTTTGGCAGAACGCGCACGTGGATTTCTACCAAACGACGTGCTAAGCATGCCGATGCTGCTCTTTTTAGCACCCGCGCACGGATTTGTGCGAAAATGCGTTTTAAGCATGCACATGCATCTTTTGGTAGACGCGGATGAAGTTTTCTGCAAAACCACAAGATGTGCATGCAAATGGTGCTTTTTGCATAACGCGCACGTGGATTTCTACCAAACGACGTGCTAAGAATGCCGATGCTGCTCTTTTTAGCACCCGCGCACGGATTTTTTCGAAAACGCGTTTTAAGCATGCACATGCATCTTTTGGTAGACGCGGATGAAGTTTTCTGCAAAACCACAAGATGTGCATGCAAATGGTGCTTTTGGCAGAACGCGCACGTGGATTTCTACCAAACGACGTGCTAAGCATGCCGATGCTGCTCTTTTTAGCACCCGCGCACGGATTTGTGCGAAAACGCGTTTTAAGCATGCACATGCATCTTTTGGTAGACGCGGATGAAGTTTTCTGCAAAACCACAAGATGTGCATGCAAATGGTGCTTTTTGCAGAACGCGCACGTGGATTTCTACCAAACGACGGGCTAAGCATGCCGATGCTGCTCTTTTTAGCACCTGCGCACGCATTTGTGCGAAAACGCGTTTTAAGCATGCACATGCATCTTTTGGTAGACGCGGATGAAGTTTTCTGCAAAACCACAAGATGTGCATGCAAATGGTGCTTTTTGCAGAACGCGCACGTGGATTTCTACCAAACGACGTGCTAAGCATGCCGATGCTGCTCTTTTTAGCACCCGCGCACGGATTTGTGCGAAAACGCGTTTTAAGCATGCACATGCATCTTTTGGTAGACGCGGATGAAGTTTTCTGCAAAACCACAAGATGTGCATGCAAATGGGGCTTTTGGCAGAACGCGCACGTGGATTTCTACCAAACGACGTGCTAAGCATGCCGATGCTGCTCTTTTTAGCACCCGCGAACGGATTTGTGCGAAAACGCGTTTTAAGCATGCACATGCATCTTTTGGTAGACGCGGATGAAGTTTTCTGCAAAACCACAAGATGTGCATGCACATGGTGCTTTTGGCAGAACGCGCACGTGGATTTCTACCAAACGACGTGCTAAGCATGCCGATGCTGCTCTTTTTAGCACCCGCGCACGCATTTGTGCGAAAACGCGTTTTAAGCATGCACATGCATCTTTTGGTAGACGCGGATGAAGTTTTCTGCAAAACCACAAGATGTGCATGCAAATGGTGCTTTTGGCAGAACGCGCACGTGGATTTCTACCAAACGACGTGCTAAGCATGCCGATGCTGCTCTTTTTAGCACCCGCGCACGGATTTGTGCGAAAACGCGTTTTAAGCATGCACATGCATCTTTTGGTAGACGCGGATGAAGTTTTCTGCAAAACCACAAGATGTGCATGCAAATGGTGCTTTTTACAGAACGCGCACGTGGATTTCTACCAAACGACGTGCTAAGCATGCCGATGCTGCTCTTTTTAGCACCCGCGCACGGATTTGTGCGAAAACGCGTTTTAAGCATGCACATGCATCTTTTGGTAGACGCGGATGAAGTTTTCTGCAAAACCACAAGATGTGCATGCAAATGGTGCTTTTGGCAGAACGCGCACGTGGATTTCTACCAAACGACGTGCTAAGCATGCCGATGCTGCTCTTTTTAGCACCCGCGCACGCATTTGTGCGAAAACGCGTTTTAAGCATGCACATGCATCTTTTGGTAGACGCGGAGGAAGTTTTCTGCAAAACCACAAGGTGTGCATGCAAATGGTGCTTTTTGCAGAACGTGCACGTGGATTTCTACCAAACGACGTGCTAAGCATGCCGATGCTGCTCTTTTTAGCACCCGCGCACGGATTTGTGCGAAAACGCGTTTTAAGCATGCACATGCATCTTTTGGTAGACGAGGATGAAGTTTTCTGCAAAACCACAAGATGTGCATGCAAATGGTGCTTTTGGCAGAACGCGCACGTGGATTTCTACCAAACGACGTGCTAAGCATGCCGATGCTGCTCTTTTTAGCACCCGCGCACGGATTTGTGCGAAAACGCGTTTTAAGCATGCACATGCATCTTTTGGTAGACGCGGATGAAGTTTTCTGCAAAACCACAAGATGTGCATGCAAATGGTGCTTTTGACAGAACGCGCACGTGGATTTCTACCAAACGACGTGCTAAGCATGCGGATGCTGCTCTTTTTAGCACCCGCGCACGGATTTGTGCGAAAACGCGTTTTAAGCATGCACATGCATCTTTTGGTAGACGCGGATGAAGTTTTCTGCAAAACCACAAGATGTGCATGCAAATGGTGCTTTTGGCAGAACGCGCACGTGTATTTCTACCAAACGACGTGCTAAGCATGCCGATGCTGCTCTTTTTAGCACCCGCGCACGGATTTGTGCGAAAACGCGTTTTAAGCATGCACATGCATCTTTTGGTAGACGCGGATGAAGTTTTCTGCAAAACCACAACATGTGCTGCAAATGGTGCTTTTGGCAGAACGCGCACGTGGATTTCTACCAAATGACGTGCTAAGCATGCCGATGCTGCTCTTTTTAGCACCCGCGCACGGATTTGTGCGAAAACGCGTTTTAAGCATGCACATGCATCTTTTGGTAGACGCGGATGAAGTTTTCTGCAAAACCACAAGATGTGCATGCAAATGGTGCTTTTTGCAGAACGCGCACGTGGATTTCTACCAAACGACGTGCTAAGAATGCCGATGCTGCTCTTTTTAGCACCCGCGCACGGATTTTTGCGAAAACGCGTTTTAAGCATGCACATGCATCTTTTGGTAGACGCGGATGAAGTTTTCTGCAAAACCACAAGATGTGCATGCAAATGGTGCTTTTGGCAGAACGCGCACGTGGATTTCTACCAAACGACGTGCTAAGCATGCCGATGCTGCTCTTTTTAGCACCCGCGCACGGATTTGTGCGAAAACGCGTTTTAAGCATGCACATGCATCTTTTGGTAGACGCGGATGAAGTTTTCTGCAAAACCACAAGATGTGCATGCAAATGGTGCTTTTGGCAGAACGCGCACGTGGATTTCTACCAAACGACGTGCTAAGCATGCCGATACTGCTCTTTTTAGCACCCGCGCACGCATTTGTGCAAAAACGCGTTTTAAGCATGCACATGCATCTTTTGGTAGACGCGGACGAAGTTTTCTGCAAAACCACAAGATGTGCATGCAAATGGTGCTTTTGGCAGAACGCGTACGTGGATTTCTACCAAACGACGTGCTAAGCATGCCGATGCTGCTCTTTTTAGCACCCACGCACGGATTTGTGCGAAAACGCGTTTTAAGCATGCACATGCATCTTTTGGTAGACGCGGATGAAGTTTTCTGCAAAACCACAAGATGTGCATGCAAATGGTGCTTTTGGCAGAACGCGCACGTGGATTTCTACCAAACGACGTGCTAGGCATGCCGATGCTGCTCTTTTTAGCACCCGCGCACGGATTTGTGCGAAAACGCGTTTTAAGCATGCACATGCATCTTTTGGTAGACGCGGATGAAGTTTTCTGCAAAACCACAAGATGTGCATGCAAATGGTGCTTTTGGCAGAACGCGCACGTGGATTTCTACCAAACGACGTGCTAAGCATGCCGATGCTGCTCTTTTTAGCACCCGCGCACGGATTTGTGCGAAAACGCGTTTGAAGCATGCACATGCATCTTTTGGTAGACGCGGATGAAGTTTTCTGCAAAACCACAAGATGTGCATGCAAATGGTGGTTTTGGCAGAACGCGCACGTGGATTTCTACCAAACGACGTGCTAAGCATGCCGATGCTGCTCTTTTTAGCACCCGCGCATGGATTTGTGCGAAAACGCGTTTTAAGCATGCACATGCATCTTTTGGTAGACGCGGATGAAGTTTTCTGCAAAACCACAAGATGTGCATGCAAATGGTGCTTTTGGCAGAACGCGCACGTGGATTTCTATCAAACGAAGTGCTAAGCATGCCGATGCTGCTCTTTTTAGCACCCGCGCACGGATTTGTGCGAAAACGCGTTTTAAGCATGCACATGCATCTTTTGGTAGACGCGGATGAAGTTTTCTGCAAAACCACAAGATGTGCATGCAAATGGTGCTTTTGGCAGAACGCGCACGTGGATTTCTACCAAACGACGTGCTAAGCATGCCGATGCTGCTCTTTTTAGCACCCGCGCACGGATTTGTGCGAAAACGCGTTTTAAGCATGCACATGCATCTTTTGGTAGACGCGGATGAAGTTTTCTGCAAAACCACAAGATGTGCATGCAAATGGTGCTTTTGGCAGAACGCGCACGTGGATTTATACCAAACGACGTGCTAAGCATGCCGATGCTGCTCTTTTTAGCACGCGCGCACGCATTTGTGCGAAAACGCGTTTTAAGCATGCACATGCATCTTTTGGTAGACGCGGATGAAGTTTTCTGCAAAACCACAAGATGTGCATGCAAATGGTGCTTTTTGCAGAACGCGCACGTGGATTTCTACCAAACGACGTGCTAAGCATGCCGATGCTGCTCTTTTTAGCACCCGCGCACGGATTTGTGCGAAAACGCGTTTTAAGCATGCACATGCATCTTTTGGTAGACGCGGATGAAGTTTTCTGCAAAACCACAAGATGTGCATGCAAATGGTGCTTTTGGCAGAACGCGCACGTGGATTTCTACCAAACGACGTGCTAAGCATGCCGATGCTGCTCTTTTTAGCACCCGCGCACGGATTTGTGCGAAAACGCGTTTTAAGCATGCACATGCATCTTTTGGTAGACGCGGATGAAGTTTTCTGCAAAACCACAAGATGTGCATGCAAATGGTGCTTTTGGCAGAACGCGCACGTGGATTTCTACCAAACGACGTGCTAAGCATGCCGATGCTGCTCTTTTTAGCACCCGCGCACGGATTTGTGCGAAAACGCGTTTTAAGCATGCACATGCATGTTTTGGTAGACGCGGATGAAGTTTTCTGCAAAACCACAAGATGTGCATGCAAATGGTGCTTTTGGCAGAACGCGCACGTGGATTTCTACCAAACGACGTGCTAAGCATGCCGATGCTGCTCTTTTTAGCACCCGCGCGCGGATTTGTGTGAAAACGCGTTTTAAGCATGCACATGCATCTTTTGGTAGACGCGGATGAAGTTTTCTGCAAAACCACAAGATGTGCATGCAAATGGTGCTTTTTGCAGAACGCGCACGTGGATTTCTACCAGACGACGTGCTAAGCATGCCGATGCTGCTCTTTTTAGCACCCGCGCACGGATTTGTGCGAAAACGCGTTTTAAGCATGCACATGCATCTTTTGGTAGACGCGGATGAAGTTTTCTGCAAAACCACAAGATGTGCATGCAAATGGTGCTTTTGGCAGAACGCGCACGTGGATTTCTACCAAACGACGTGCTAAGCATGCCGATGCTGCTCTTTTTAGCACCCGCGCACGGATTTGTGCGAAAACGCGTTTTAAGCATGCACATGCATCTTTTGGTAGACGCGGATGAAGTTTTCTGCAAAACCACAAGATGTGCATGCAAATGGTGCTTTTTGCAGAACGCGCACGTGTATTTCTACCAGACGACGTGCTAAGCATGCCGATGCTGCTCTTTTTAGCACCCGCGCACGGATTTGTGCGAAAACGCGTTTTAAGCATGCACATGCATCTTTTGGTAGACGCGGATGAAGTTTTCTGCAAAACCACAAGATGTGCATGCAAATGGTGCTTTTGGCAGAACGCGCACGTGGATTTCTACCAAACGACGTGCTAAGCATGCCGATGCTGCTCTTTTTAGCACCCGCGCATGGATTTGTGCGAAAACGCGTTTTAAGCATGCACATGCATCTTTTGGTAGACGCGGATGAAGTTTTCTGCAAAACCAGAAGATGTGCATGCAAATGG
Organism: Dermacentor andersoni; assembly: GCF_023375885.2. NCBI lineage: Eukaryota > Metazoa > Arthropoda > Arachnida > Ixodida > Ixodidae > Dermacentor > Dermacentor andersoni. The sequence continues at coordinate 45,776 of NW_027314896.1, read as the reverse complement.
TGCTTTTGGCAGAACGCGCACGTGGATTTCTACCAAACGACGTGCTAAGCATGCCGATGCTGCTCTTTTTAGCACCCGCGCACGGATTTGTGCGAAAACGCGTTTTAAGCATGGACATGCATCTTTTGGTAGACGCGGATGAAGTTTTCTGCAAAACCACAAGATGTGCATGCAAATGGTGCTTTTGGCAGAACGCGCACGTGGATTTCTACCAAACGACGTGCTAAGCATGCCGATGCTGCTCTTTTTAGCACCCGCGCACGGATTTGTGCGAAAACGCGTTTTAAGCATGCACATGCATCTTTTGGTAGACGCGGATGAAGTTTTCTGCAAAACCACAAGATGTGCATGCAAATGGTGCTTTTGGCAGAACGCGCACGTGGATTTCTACCAAACGACGTGCTAAGCATGCCGATGCTGCTCTTTTTAGCACCCGCGCACGGATTTGTGCGAAAAGGCGTTTTAAGCATGCACATGCATCTTTTGGTAGACGCGGATGAAGTTTTCTGCAAAACCACAAGATGTGCATGCAAATGGTGCTTTTGTCAGAACGCGCACGTGGATTTCTACCAAACGACGTGCTAAGCATGCCGATGCTGCTCTTTTTAGCACCCGCGCGCGGATTTGTGCGAAAACGCGTTTTAAGCATGCACATGCATCTTTTGGTAGACGCGGATGATGTTTTCTGCAAAACCACAAGATGTGCATGCAAATGGTGCTTTTGGCAGAACGCGCACGTGGATTTCTACCAAACGACGTGCTAAGCATGCCGATGCTGCTCTTTTTAGCACCCGCGCGCGGATTTGTGCGAAAACGCGTTTTAAGCATGCACATGCATCTTTTGGTAGACGCGGATGAAGTTTTCTGCAAAACCACAAGATGTGCATGCAAATGGTGCTTTTGGCAGAACGCGCACGTGGATTTCTACCAAACGACGTGCTAAGCATGCCGATGCTGCTCTTTTTAGCACCCGCGCACGGATTTGTGCGAAAACGCGTTTTAAGCATGCACATGCATCTTTTGGTAGACGCGGATGAAGTTTTCTGCAAAACCACAAGATGTGCATGCAAATGGTGCTTTTGGCAGAACGCGCACGTGGATTTCTAGCAAACGACGTGCTAAGCATGCCGATGCTGCTCTTTTTAGCACCCGCGCACGGATTTGTGCGAAAAGGCGTTTTAAGCATGCACATGCATCTTTTGGTAGACGCGGATGAAGTTTTCTGCAAAACCACAAGATGTGCATGCAAATGGTGCTTTTGGCAAAACGCGCACGTGGATTTCTACCAAACGACGTGCTAAGCATGCCGATGCTGCTCTTTTTAGCACCCGCGCGCGGATTTGTGCGAAAACGCGTTTTAAGCATGCACATGCATCTTTTGGTAGACGCGGATGAAGTTTTCTGCAAAACCACAAGATGTGCATGCAAATGGTGCTTTTGGCAGAACGCGCACGTGGATTTCTACCAAACGACGTGCTAAGCATGCCGATGCTGCTCTTTTTAGCACCCGCGCGCGGATTTGTGCGAAAACGCGTTTTAAGCATGCACATGCATCTTTTGGTAGACGCGGATGAAGTTTTCTGCAAAACCACAAGATGTGCATGCAAATGTTGCTTTTGGCAGAACGCGCACGTGGATTTCTACCAAACGACGTGCTAAGCATGCCGATGCTGCTCTTTTTAGCACCCGCGCACGGATTTGTGCGAAAACGCGTTTTAAGCATGCACATGCATCTTTTGGTAGACCCGGATGAAGTTTTCTGCAAAACCACAAGATGTGTATGCAAATGGTGCTTTTGGAAGAACGCGCACGTGGATTTCTACCAAACGACGTGCTAAGCATGCCGATGCTGCTCTTTTTAGCACCCGCGCACGGATTTGTGCGAAAAGGCGTTTTAAGCATGCACATGCATCTTTTGGTAGACGCGGATGAAGTTTTCTGCAAAACCACAAGATGTGCATGCAAATGGTGCTTTTGGCAGAACGCGCACGTGGATTTCTACCAAACGGCGTGCTAAGCATGCCGATGCTGCTCTTTTTAGCACCCGCGCGCGGATTTGTGCGAAAACGCGTTTTAAGCATGCACATGATCTTTTGGTAGACGCGGATGAAGTTTTCTGCAAAACCACAAGATGTGCATGCAAATGGTGCTTTTGGCAGAACGCGCACGTGGATTTCTACCAAACGACGTGCTAAGCATGCCGATGCTGCTCTTTTTAGCACCCGCGCACGGATTTGTGCGAAAACGCGTTTTAAGCATGCACATGCATCTTTTGGTAGACGCGGATGAAGTTTTCTGCAAAACCACAAGATGTGCATGCAAATGGTGCTTTTGGCAGAACGCGCACGTGGATTTCTACCAAACGACGTGCTAAGCATGCCGATGCTGCTCTTTTTAGCACCCGCGCGCGGATTTGTGTGAAAACGCGTTTTAAGCATGCACATGCATCTTTTGGTAGACGCGGATGAAGTTTTCTGCAAAACCACAAGATGTGCATGCAAATGGTGCTTTTTGCAGAACGCGCACGTGGATTTCTACCAGACGACGTGCTAAGCATGCCGATGCTGCTCTTTTTAGCACCCGCGCACGGATTTGTGCGAAAACGCGTTTTAAGCATGCACATGCATCTTTTGGTAGACGCGGATGAAGTTTTCTGCAAAACCACAAGATGTGCATGCAAATGGTGCTTTTGGCAGAACGCGCACGTGGATTTCTACCAAACGACGTGCTAAGCATGCCGATGCTGCTCTTTTTAGCACCCGCGCACGGATTTGTGCGAAAACGCGTTTTAAGCATGCACATGCATCTTTTGGTAGACGCGGATGAAGTTTTCTGCAAAACCACAAGATGTGCATGCAAATGGTGCTTTTTGCAGAACGCGCACGTGTATTTCTACCAGACGACGTGCTAAGCATGCCGATGCTGCTCTTTTTAGCACCCGCGCACGGATTTGTGCGAAAACGCGTTTTAAGCATGCACATGCATCTTTTGGTAGACGCGGATGAAGTTTTCTGCAAAACCACAAGATGTGCATGCAAATGGTGCTTTTGGCAGAACGCGCACGTGGATTTCTACCAAACGACGTGCTAAGCATGCCGATGCTGCTCTTTTTAGCACCCGCGCATGGATTTGTGCGAAAACGCGTTTTAAGCATGCACATGCATCTTTTGGTAGACGCGGATGAAGTTTTCTGCAAAACCAGAAGATGTGCATGCAAATGGTGCTTTTGGCAGAACGCGCACGTGGATTTCTACCAAACGACGTGCTAAGCATGCCGATGCTGCTCTTTTTAGCACCCGCGCACGGATTTGTGCGAAAACGCGTTTTAAGCATGGACATGCATCTTTTGGTAGACGCGGATGAAGTTTTCTGCAAAACCACAAGATGTGCATGCAAATGGTGCTTTTGGCAGAACGCGCACGTGGATTTCTACCAAACGACGTGCTAAGCATGCCGATGCTGCTCTTTTTAGCACCCGCGCACGGATTTGTGCGAAAACGCGTTTTAAGCATGCACATGCATCTTTTGGTAGACGCGGATGAAGTTTTCTGCAAAACCACAAGATGTGCATGCAAATGGTGCTTTTGGCAGAACGCGCACGTGGATTTCTACCAAACGACGTGCTAAGCATGCCGATGCTGCTCTTTTTAGCACCCGCGCACGGATTTGTGCGAAAAGGCGTTTTAAGCATGCACATGCATCTTTTGGTAGACGCGGATGAAGTTTTCTGCAAAACCACAAGATGTGCATGCAAATGGTGCTTTTGTCAGAACGCGCACGTGGATTTCTACCAAACGACGTGCTAAGCATGCCGATGCTGCTCTTTTTAGCACCCGCGCGCGGATTTGTGCGAAAACGCGTTTTAAGCATGCACATGCATCTTTTGGTAGACGCGGATGATGTTTTCTGCAAAACCACAAGATGTGCATGCAAATGGTGCTTTTGGCAGAACGCGCACGTGGATTTCTACCAAACGACGTGCTAAGCATGCCGATGCTGCTCTTTTTAGCACCCGCGCGCGGATTTGTGCGAAAACGCGTTTTAAGCATGCACATGCATCTTTTGGTAGACGCGGATGAAGTTTTCTGCAAAACCACAAGATGTGCATGCAAATGGTGCTTTTGGCAGAACGCGCACGTGGATTTCTACCAAACGACGTGCTAAGCATGCCGATGCTGCTCTTTTTAGCACCCGCGCACGGATTTGTGCGAAAACGCGTTTTAAGCATGCACATGCATCTTTTGGTAGACGCGGATGAAGTTTTCTGCAAAACCACAAGATGTGCATGCAAATGGTGCTTTTGGCAGAACGCGCACGTGGATTTCTAGCAAACGACGTGCTAAGCATGCCGATGCTGCTCTTTTTAGCACCCGCGCACGGATTTGTGCGAAAAGGCGTTTTAAGCATGCACATGCATCTTTTGGTAGACGCGGATGAAGTTTTCTGCAAAACCACAAGATGTGCATGCAAATGGTGCTTTTGGCAAAACGCGCACGTGGATTTCTACCAAACGACGTGCTAAGCATGCCGATGCTGCTCTTTTTAGCACCCGCGCGCGGATTTGTGCGAAAACGCGTTTTAAGCATGCACATGCATCTTTTGGTAGACGCGGATGAAGTTTTCTGCAAAACCACAAGATGTGCATGCAAATGGTGCTTTTGGCAGAACGCGCACGTGGATTTCTACCAAACGACGTGCTAAGCATGCCGATGCTGCTCTTTTTAGCACCCGCGCGCGGATTTGTGCGAAAACGCGTTTTAAGCATGCACATGCATCTTTTGGTAGACGCGGATGAAGTTTTCTGCAAAACCACAAGATGTGCATGCAAATGTTGCTTTTGGCAGAACGCGCACGTGGATTTCTACCAAACGACGTGCTAAGCATGCCGATGCTGCTCTTTTTAGCACCCGCGCACGGATTTGTGCGAAAACGCGTTTTAAGCATGCACATGCATCTTTTGGTAGACCCGGATGAAGTTTTCTGCAAAACCACAAGATGTGTATGCAAATGGTGCTTTTGGAAGAACGCGCACGTGGATTTCTACCAAACGACGTGCTAAGCATGCCGATGCTGCTCTTTTTAGCACCCGCGCACGGATATGTGCGAAAAGGCGTTTTAAGCATGCACATGCATCTTTTGGTAGACGCGGATGAAGTTTTCTGCAAAACCACAAGATGTGCATGCAAATGGTGCTTTTGGCAGAACGCGCACGTGGATTTCTACCAAACGGCGTGCTAAGCACGCCGATGCTGCTCTTTTTAGCACCCGCGCGCGGATTTGTGCGAAAACGGGTTTTAAGCATGCACATGATCTTTTGGTAGACGCGGATGAAGTTTTCTGCAAAACCACAAGATGTGCATGCAAATGGTGCTTTTGGCAGAACGCGCACGTGGATTTCTACCAAACGACGTGCTAAGCATGCCGATGCTGCTCTTTTTAGCACCCGCGCACGGATTTGTGCGAAAACGCGTTTTAAGCATGCACATGCATCTTTTGGTAGACGCGGATGAAGTTTTCTGCAAAACCACAAGATGTGCATGCAAATGGTGCTTTTGGCAGAACGCGCACGTGGATTTCTACCAAACGACGTGCTAAGCATGCCGATGCTGCTCTTTTTAGCACCCGCGCGCGGATTTGTGTGAAAACGCGTTTTAAGCATGCACATGCATCTTTTGGTAGACGCGGATGAAGTTTTCTGCAAAACCACAAGATGTGCATGCAAATGGTGCTTTTTGCAGAACGCGCACGTGGATTTCTACCAGACGACGTGCTAAGCATGCCGATGCTGCTCTTTTTAGCACCCGCGCACGGATTTGTGCGAAAACGCGTTTTAAGCATGCACATGCATCTTTTGGTAGACGCGGATGAAGTTTTCTGCAAAACCACAAGATGTGCATGCAAATGGTGCTTTTGGCAGAACGCGCACGTGGATTTCTACCAAACGACGTGCTAAGCATGCCGATGCTGCTCTTTTTATCACCCGCGCATGGATTTGTGCGAAAACGCGTTTTAAGCATGCACATGCATCTTTTGGTAGACGCGGATGAAGTTTTCTGCAAAACCAGAAGATGTGCATGCAAATGGTGCTTTTTGCAGAACGCGCACGTGGATTTCTACCAAACGACGTGCTAAGCATGCCGATGCTGCTCTTTTTAGCACCCGCGCACGGATTTGTGCGAAAACGCGTTTTAAGCATGGACATGCATCTTTTGGTAGACGCGGATGAAGTTTTCTGCAAAACCACAAGATGTGCATGCAAATGGTGCTTTTGGCAGAACGCGCACGTGGATTTCTACCAAACGACGTGCTAAGCATGCCGATGCTGCTCTTTTTAGCACCCGCGCACGGATTTGTGCGAAAACGCGTTTTAAGCATGCACATGCATCTTTTGGTAGACGCGGATGAAGTTTTCTGCAAAACCACAAGATGTGCATGCAAATGGTGCTTTTGGCAGAACGCGCACGTGGATTTCTACCAAACGACGTGCTAAGCATGCCGATGCTGCTCTTTTTAGCACCCGCGCACGGATTTGTGCGAAAAGGCGTTTTAAGCATGCACATGCATCTTTTGGTAGACGCGGATGAAGTTTTCTGCAAAACCACAAGATGTGCATGCAAATGGTGCTTTTGTCAGAACGCGCACGTGGATTTCTACCAAACGACGTGCTAAGCATGCCGATGCTGCTCTTTTTAGCACCCGCGCGCGGATTTGTACGAAAACGCGTTTTAAGCATGCACATGCATTTTTGGTAGACGCGGATGATGTTTTCTGCAAAACCACAAGATGTGCATGCAAATGGTGCTTTTGGCAGAACGCGCACGTGGATTTCTACCAAACGACGTGCTAAGCATGCCGATGCTGCTCTTTTTAGCACCCGCGCACGGATTTGTGCGAAAACGCGTTTTAAGCATGCACATGCATCTTTTGGTAGACGCGGATGAAGTTTTCTGCAAAACCACAAGATGTGCATGCAAATGGTGCTTTTGGCAGAACGCGCACGTGGATTTCTACCAAACGACGTGCTAAGCATGCCGATGCTGCTCTTTTTAGCACCCGCGCGCGGATTTGTGCGAAAACGCGTTTTAAGCATGCACATGCATCTTTTGGTAGACGCGGATGAAGTTTTCTGCAAAACCACAAGATGTGCATGCAAATGTTGCTTTTGGCAGAACGCGCACGTGGATTTCTACCAAACGACGTGCTAAGCATGCCGATGCTGCTCTTTTTAGCACCCGCGCACGGATTTGTGCGAAAACGCGTTTTAAGCATGCACATGCATCTTTTGGTAGACGCGGATGAAGTTTTCTGCAAAACCACAAGATGTGCATGCAAATGGTGCTTTTGGAAGAACGCGCACGTGGATTTCTACCAAACGACGTGCTAAGCATGCCGATGCTGCTCTTTTTAGCACCCGCGCACGGATTTGTGCGAAAAGGCGTTTTAAGCATGCACATGCATCTTTTGGTAGACGCGGATGAAGTTTTCTGCAAAACCACAAGATGTGCATGCAAATGGTGCTTTTGGCAGAACGCGCACGTGGATTTCTACCAAACGACGTGCTAAGCATGCCGATGCTGCTCTCTTTAGCACCCGCGCGCGGATTTGTGCGAAAACGCGTTTTCAGCATGCACATGATCTTTTGGTAGACGCGGATGAAGTTTTCTGCAAAACCACAAGATGTGCATGCAAATGGTGCTTTTGGCAGAACGCGCACGTGGATTTCTACCAAACGACGTGCTAAGCATGCCGATGCTGCTCTTTTTAGCACCCGCGCACGGATTTGTGCGAAAACGCGTTTTAAGCATGCACATGCATCTTTTGGTAGACGCGGATGAAGTTTTCTGCAAAACCAGAAGATGTGCATGCAAATGGTGCTTTTGGCAGAACGCGCACGTGGATTTCTACCAAACGACGTGCTAAGCATGCCGATGCTGCTCTTTTTAGCACCCGCGCACGGATTTGTGCGAAAACGCGTTTTAAGCATGGACATGCATCTTTTGGTAGACGCGGATGAAGTTTTCTGCAAAACCACAAGATGTGCATGCAAATGGTGCTTTTGGCAGAACGCGCACGTGGATTTCTACCAAACGACGTGCTAAGCATGCCGATGCTGCTCTTTTTAGCACCCGCGCACGGATTTGTGCGAAAACGCGTTTTAAGCATGCACATGCATCTTTTGGTAGACGCGGATGAAGTTTTCTGCAAAACCACAAGATGTGCATGCAAATGGTGCTTTTGGCAGAACGCGCACGTGGATTTCTACCAAACGACGTGCTAAGCATGCCGATGCTGCTCTTTTTAGCACCCGCGCACGGATTTGTGCGAAAAGGCGTTTTAAGCATGCACATGCATCTTTTGGTAGACGCGGATGAAGTTTTCTGCAAAACCACAAGATGTGCATGCAAATGGTGCTTTTGGCAGAACGCGCACGTGGATTTCTACCAAACGACGTGCTAAGCATGCCGATGCTGCTCTTTTTAGCACCCGCGCACGGATTTGTGCGAAAACGCGTTTTAAGCATGCACATGCATCTTTTGGTAGACGCGGATGAAGTTTTCTGCAAAACCACAAGAAGTCCATGCAAATGGTGCTTTTGGCAGAACGCGTACGTGAATTTCTACCAAACGACGTGCTAAGCACGCCGATGCTGCTCTCTTTAGCACCCGCGCACAGATTTGTGCAAAAACGCGTTTTAAGCATGCACATGCATCTTTTGGTAGACGCGGATGAAGTTTTCTGCAAAACCACAATATGTGCATGCAAATGGTGCTTTTGGCAGAACGCGCACGTGGATTTCTACCAAACGACGTGCTAAGCATGCCGATGCTGCTCTTTTTAGCACCCGCGCACGGATTTGTGCGAAAACGCGTTTTAAGCATGCACATGCATCTTTTGGTAGACGCGGATGAAGTTTTCTGCAAAACCACAAGATGTGCATGCAAATGGTGCTTTTGGCAGAACGCGCACGTGGATTTCTACCAAACGACGTGCTAAGCATGCCGATGCTGCTCTTTTTAGCACCCGCGCACGGATTTGTGCGAAAAGGCGTTTTAAGCATGCACATGCATCTTTTGGTAGACGCGGATGAAGTTTTCTGCAAAACCACAAGATGTGCATGCAAATGGTGCTTTTGGCAGAACGCGCACGTGGATTTCTACCAAACGACGTGCTAAGCATGCCGATGCTGCTCTTTTTAGCACCCGCGCGCGGATTTGTGCGAAAACGTGTTTTAAGCATGCAAATGCATCTTTTGGTAGACGCGGATGAAGTTTTCTGCAAAACCACAAGATGTGCATGCAAATGGTGCTTTTGGCAGAACGCGCACGTGGATTTCTACCAAACGACGTGCTAAGCATGCCGATGCTGCTCTTTTTAGCACCCGCGCACGGATTTGTGCGAAAACGCGTTTTAAGCATGCACATGCATCTTTTGGTAGACGCGGATGAAGTTTTCTGCAAAACCAGAAGATGTGCATGCAAATGGTGCTTTTGGCAGAACGCGCACGTGGATTTCTACCAAACGACGTGCTAAGCATGCCGATGCTGCTCTTTTTAGCACCCGCGCACGGATTTGTGCGAAAACGCGTTTTAAGCATGGACATGCATCTTTTGGTAGACGCGGATGAAGTTTTCTGCAAAACCACAAGATGTGCATGCAAATGGTGCTTTTGGCAGAACGCGCACGTGGATTTCTACCAAACGACGTGCTAAGCATGCCGATGCTGCTCTTTTTAGCACCCGCGCACGGATTTGTGCGAAAACGCGTTTTAAGCATGCACATGCATCTTTTGGTAGACGCGGATGAAGTTTTCTGCAAAACCACAAGATGTGCATGCAAATGGTGCTTTTGGCAGAACGCGCACGTGGATTTCTACCAAACGACGTGCTAAGCATGCCGATGCTGCTCTTTTTAGCACCCGCGCACGGATTTGTGCGAAAAGGCGTTTTAAGCATGCACATGTATCTTTTGGTAGACGCGGATAAAGTTTTCTGCAAAACCACAAGATGTGCATGCAAATGGTGCTTTTGGCAGAACGCGCACGTGGATTTCTACCAAACGACGTGCTAAGCATGCCGATGCTGCTCTTTTTAGCACCCGCGCGCGGATTTGTGCGAAAACGCGTTTTAAGCATGCACATGCATCTTTTGGTAGACGCGGATGAAGTTTTCTGCAAAACCACAAGATGTGCATGCAAATGGTGCTTTTGGCAGAACACGCACGTGGATTTCTACCAAACGACGTGCTAAGCATGCCGATGCTGCTCTTTTTAGCACCCGCGCACGGATTTGTGCGATAACGCGTTTTAAGCATGCACATGCATCTTTTGGTAGACGCGGATGAAGTTTTCTGCAAAACCACAAGATGTGCATGCAAATGGTGCTTTTGGCAGAACGCGCACGTGGATTTCTACCAAACGACGTGCTAAGCATGCCGATGCTGCTCTTTTTAGCACCCGCGCACGGATTTGTGCGAAAACGCGTTTTAAGCATGCACATGCATCTTTTGGTAGACGCGGATGAAGTTTTCTGCAAAACCACAAGATGTGCATGCAAATGGTGCTTTTGGCAGAACGCGTACGTGAATTTCTACCAAACGACGTGCTAAGCACGCCGATGCTGCTCTCTTTAGCACCCGCGCACAGATTTGTGCAAAAACGCGTTTTAAGCATGCACATGCATCTTTTGGTAGACGCGGATGAAGTTTTCTGCAAAACCACAATATGTGCATGCAAATGGTGCTTTTGGCAGAACGCGCACGTGGATTTCTACCAAACGACGTGCTAAGCATGCCGATGCTGCTCTTTTTAGCACCCGCGCACGGATTTGTGCGAAAACGCGTTTTAAGCATGCACATGCATCTTTTGGTAGACGCGGATGAAGTTTTCTGCAAAACCACAAGATGTGCATGCAAATGGTGCTTTTGGCAGAACGCGCACGTGGATTTCTACCAAACGACGTGCTAAGCATGCCGATGCTGCTCTTTTTAGCACCCGGGCACGGATTTGTGCGAAAACGCGTTTTAAGCATGCACATGCATCTTTTGGTAGACGCGGATGAAGTTTTCTGCAAAACCACAAGATGTGCATGCAAATGGTGCTTTTGGCAGAACGCGCACGTGGATTTCTACCAAACGACGTGCTAAGCATGCCGATGCTGCTCTTTTTAGCACCCGCGCACGGATTTGTGCGAAAACGCGTTTTAAGCATGCACATGCATCTTTTGGTAGACGCGGATGAAGTTTTCTGCAAAACCACAAGATGTGCATGCAAATGGTGCTTTTGGCAGAACGCGCACGTGGATTTCTACCAAACGACGTGCTAAGCATGCCGATGCTGCTCTTTTTAGCACCCGCGCGCGGATTTGTGCGAAAACGCGTTTTAAGCATGCACATGCATCTTTTGGTAGACGCGGATGAAGTTTTCTGCAAAACCACAAGATGTGCATGCAAATGGTGCTTTTGGCAGAACGCGCACGTGGATTTCTACCAAACGACGTGCTAAGCATGCCGATGCTGCTCTTTTTAGCACCCGCGCGCGGATTTGTGCGAAAACGCGTTTTAAGCATGCACATGCATCTTTTGGTAGACGCGGATGAAGTTTTCTGCAAAACCACAAGATGTGCATGCAAATGGTGCTTTTGGCAGAACGCGCACGTGGATTTCTACCAAACGACGTGCTAAGCATGCCGATGCTGCTCTTTTTAGCACCCGCGCACGGATTTGTGCGAAAACGCGTTTTAAGCATGCACATGCATCTTTTGGTAGACGCGGATGAAGTTTTCTGCAAAACCACAAGATGTGCATGCAAATGGTGCTTTTGGCAGAACGCGCACGTGGATTTCTACCAAACGACGTGCTAAGCATGCCGATGCTGCTCTTTTTAGCACCCGCGCACGGATTTGTGCGAAAACGCGTTTCAAGCATGCACATGCATCTTTTGGTAGACGCTGATGAAGTTTTCTGCAAAACCAGAAGATGTGCATGCAAATGGTGCTTTTGGCAGAACGCGCACGTGGATTTCTACCAAACGACGTGCTAAGCATGCCGATGCTGCTCTTTTTAGCACCCGCGCGCGGATTTGTGCGAAAACGCGTTTTAAGCATGCACATGCATCTTTTGGTAGACGCGGATGAAGTTTTCTGCAAAACCACAAGATGTGCATGCAAATGGTGCTTTTGGCAGAACGCGCACGTGGATTTCTACCAAACGACGTGCTAAGCATGCCGATGCTGCTCTTTTTAGCACCCGCGCGCGGATTTGTGCGAAAACGCGTTTTAAGCATGCACATGCATCTTTTGGTAGACGCGGATGAAGTTTTCTGCAAAACCACAAGATGTGCATGCAAATGGTGCTTTTGGCAGAACGCGCACGTGGATTTCTACCAAACGACGTGCTAAGCATGCCGATGCTGCTCTTTTTAGCACCCGCGCGCGGATTTGTGCGAAAACGCGTTTTAAGCATGCACATGCATCTTTTGGTAGACGCGGATGAAGTTTTCTGCAAAACCACAAGATGTGCATGCAAATGTTGCTTTTGGCAGAACGCGCACGTGGATTTCTACCAAACGACGTGCTAAGCATGCCGATGCTGCTCTTTTTAGCACCCGCGCACGGATTTGTGCGAAAACGCGTTTTAAGCATGCACATGCATCTTTTGGTAGACGCGGATGAAGTTTTCTGCAAAACCACAAGATGTGCATGCAAATGGTGCTTTTGGCAGAACGCGCACGTGGATTTCTACCAAACGACGTGCTAAGCATGCCGATGCTGCTCTTTTTAGCACCCGCGCACGGATTTGTGCGAAAACGCGTTTTAAGCATGCACATGCATCTTTTGGTAGACGCGGATGAAGTTTTCTGCAAAACCAGAAGATGTGCATGCAAATGGTGCTTTTGGCAGAACGCGCACGTGGATTTCTACCAAACGACGTGCTAAGCATGCCGATGCTGCTCTTTTTAGCACCCGCGCACGGATTTGTGCGAAAACGCGTTTTTAGCATGGACATGCATCTTTTGGTAGACGCGGATGAAGTTTTCTGCAAAACCACAAGATGTGCATGCAAATGGTGCTTTTGGCAGAACGCGCACGTGGATTTCTACCAAACGACGTGCTAAGCATGCCGATGCTGCTCTTTTTAGCACCCGCGCACGGATTTGTGCGAAAACGCGTTTTAAGCATGCACATGCATCTTTTGGTAGACGCGGATGAAGTTTTCTGCAAAACCACAAGATGTGCATGCAAATGGTGCTTTTGGCAGAACGCGCACGTGGATTTCTACCAAACGACGTGCTAAGCATGCCGATGCTGCTCTTTTTAGCACCCGCGCACGGATTTGTGCGAAAAGGCGTTTTAAGCATGCACATGCATCTTTTGGTAGACGCGGATGAAGTTTTCTGCAAAACCACAAGATGTGCATGCAAATGGTGCTTTTGGCAGAACGCGCACGTGGATTTCTACCAAACGACGTGCTAAGCATGCCGATGCTGCTCTTTTTAGCACCCGCGCGCGGATTTGTGCGAAAACGCGTTTTAAGCATGCACATGCATCTTTTGGTAGACGCGGATGAAGTTTTCTGCAAAACCACAAGATGTGCATGCAAATGGTGCTTTTGGCAGAACGCGCACGTGGATTTCTACCAAACGACGTGCTAAGCATGCCGATGCTGCTCTTTTTAGCACCCGCGCGCGGATTTGTGCGAAAACGCGTTTTAAGCATGCACATGCATCTTTTGGTAGACGCGGATGAAGTTTTCTGCAAAACCACAAGATGTGCATGCAAATGGTGCTTTTGGCAGAACGCGCACGTGGATTTCTACCAAACGACGTGCTAAGCATGCCGATGCTGCTCTTTTTAGCACCCGCGCACGGATTTGTGCGAAAACGCGTTTTAAGCATGCACATGCATCTTTTGGTAGACGCGGATGAAGTTTTCTGCAAAACCACAAGATGTGCATGCAAATGGTGCTTTTGGCAGAACGCGCACGTGGATTTCTACCAAACGACGTGCTAAGCATGCCGATGCTGCTCTTTTTAGCACCCGCGCACGGATTTGTGCGAAAACGCGTTTTAAGCATGCACATGCATCTTTTGGTAGACGCGGATGAAGTTTTCTGCAAAACCACAAGATGTGCATGCAAATGGTGCTTTTGGCAGAACGCGTATGTGAATTTCTACCAAACGACGTGCTAAGCACGCCGATGCTGCTCTCTTTAGCACCCGCGCACAGATTTGTGCAAAAACGCGTTTTAAGCATGCACATGCATCTTTTGGTAGACGCGGATGAAGTTTTCTGCAAAACCACAATATGTGCATGCAAATGGTGCTTTTGGCAGAACGCGCACGTGGATTTCTACCAAACGACGTGCTAAGCATGCCGATGCTGCTCTTTTTAGCACCCGCGCACGGATTTGTGCGAAAACGCGTTTTAAGCATGCACATGCATCTTTTGGTAGACGCGGATGAAGTTTTCTGCAAAACCACAAGATGTGCATGCAAATGGTGCTTTTGGCAGAACGCGCACGTGGATTTCTACCAAACGACGTGCTAAGCATGCCGATGCTGCTCTTTTTAGCACCCGCGCACGGATTTGTGCGAAAACGCGTTTTAAGCATGCACATGCATCTTTTGGTAGACGCGGATGAAGTTTTCTGCAAAACCACAAGATGTGCATGCAAATGGTGCTTTTGGCAGAACGCGCACGTGGATTTCTACCAAACGACGTGCTAAGCATGCCGATGCTGCTCTTTTTAGCACCCGCGCACGAATTTGTGCGAAAACGCGTTTTAAGCATGCACATGCATCTTTTGGTAGACGCAGATGAAGTTTTCTGCAAAACCACAAGATGTGCATGCAAATGGTGCTTTTGGCAGAACGCGCACGTGGATTTCTACCAAACGACGTGCTAAGCATGCCGATGCTGCTCTTTTTAGCACCCGCGCACGCATTTGTGCGAAAACGCGTTTTAAGCATGCACATGCATCTTTAGGTAGACGCGGATGAAGTTTTCTGCAAAACCACAAGATGTGCATGCAAATGGTGCTTTTGGAAGAACGCGTACGTGAATTTCTACCAAACGACGTGCTAAGCACGCCGATGCTGCTCTCTTTAGCACCCGCGCACAGATTTGTGCAAAAACGCGTTTTAAGCATGCACATGCATCTTTTGGTAGACGCGGATGAAGTTTTCTGCAAAACCACAATATGTGCATGCAAATGGTGCTTTTGGCAGAACGCGCACGTGGATTTCTACCAAACGACGTGATAAGCATGCCGATGCTGCTCTTTTTAGCACCCGCGCACGGATTTGTGCGAAAACGCGTTTTAAGCATGCACATGCATCTTTTGGTAGACGCGGATGAAGTTTTCTGCAAAACCACAAGATGTGCATGCAAATGGTGCTTTTGGCAGAACGCGCACGTGGATTTCTACCAAACGACGTGCTAAGCATGCCGATGCTGCTCTTTTTAGCACCCGCGCACGGATTTGTGCGAAAACGCGTTTTAAGCATGCACATGCATCTTTTGGTAGACGCGGATGAAGTTTTCTGCAAAACCACAAGATGTGCATGCAAATGGTGCTTTTGGCAGAACGCGCACGTGGATTTCTACCAAACGACGTGCTAAGCATGCCGATGCTGCTCTTTTTAGCACCCGCGCACGGATTTGTGCGAAAACGCGTTTTAAGCATGCACATGCATCTTTTGGTAGACGCGGATGAAGTTTTCTGCAAAACCACAAGATGTGCATGCAAATGGTGCTTTTGGCAGAACGCGCACGTGGATTTCTACCAAACGACGTGCTAAGCATGCCGATGCTGCTCTTTTTAGCACCCGCGCACGGATTTGTGCGAAAACGCGTTTTAAGCATGCACATGCATCTTTTGGTAGACGCGGATGAAGTTTTCTGCAAAACCACAAGATGTGCATGCAAATGGTGCTTTTGGCAGAACGCGCACGTGGATTTCTACCAAACGACGTGCTAAGCATGCCGATGCTGCTCTTTTTAGCACCCGCGCACGCATTTGTGCGAAAACGCGTTTTAAGCATGCACATGCATCTTTTGGTCGACGCGGATGAAGTTTTCTGCAAAACCACAAGATGTGCATGCAAATGGTGCTTTTGGCAGAACGCGCACGTGGATTTCTACCAAACGACGTGCTAAGCATGCCGATGCTGCTCTTTTTAGCACCCGCGCACGCATTTGTGCGAAAACGCGTTTGAAGCATGCACATGCATCTTTTGGTAGACGCGGATGAAGTTTTCTGCAAAACCACAAGATGTGCATGCAAATGATGCTTTTTGCAGAACGCGCACGTGGATTTCTACCAAACGACGTGCTAAGCATGCCGATGCTGCTCTTTTTAGCACCCGCGCACGGATTTGTGCGAAAACGCGTTTTAAGCATGCACATGCATCTTTTGGTAGACGCGGATGAAGTTTTCTGCAAAACCACAAGATGTGCATGCAAATGGTGCTTTTGGCAGAACGCGCACGTGGATTTCTACCAAACGACGTGCTAAGCATGCCGATGCTGCTCTTTTTAGCACCCGCGCACGCATTTGTGCGAAAACGCGTTTTAAGCATGCACATGCATCTTTTGGTAGACGCGGACGAAGTTTTCTGCAAAACCACAAGATGTGCATGCAAATGGTGCTTTTTGCAGAACGCGCACGTGGATTTCTACCAAACGACGTGCTAAGCATGCCGATGCTGCTCTTTTTAGCACCCGCGCACGCATTTGTGCGAAAACGCGTTTTAAGCATGCACATGCATCTTTTGGTAGACGCGGATGAAGTTTTCTGCAAAACCACAAGATGTGCATGCAAATGGTGCTTTTTGCAGAACGCGCACGTGGATTTCTACCAAACGACGTGCTAAGCATGCCGATGCTGCTCTTTTTAGCACCCGCGCACGGATTTTTGCGAAAACGTGTTTTAAGCATGCACATGCATCTTTTGGTAGACGCGGATGAAGTTTTCTGCAAAACCACAAGATGTGCATGCAAATGGTGCTTTTTGCAGAACGCGCGCGTGGATTTCTACCAAACGACGTGCTAAGCATGCCGATGCTGCTCTTTTTAGCACCCACGCACGGATTTGTGCGAAAACGCGTTTTAAGCATGCACATGCATCTTTTGGTAAACGCGGATGAAGTTTTCTGCAAAACCACAAGATGTGCATGCAAATGGTGCTTTTTGCAGAACGCGCACGTGGATTTCTACCAAACGACGTGCTAAGCATGCCGATGCTGCTCTTTTTAGCACCCGCGCACGGATTTGTGCGAAAACGCGTTTTAAGCATGCACATGCATCTTTTGGTAGACGCGGATGAAGTTTTCTGCAAAACCACAAGATGTGCATGCAAATGGTGCTTTTGGCAGAACGCGCACGTGGATTTCAACCAAACGACGTGCTAAGCATGCCGATGCTGCTCTTTTTAGCACCCGCGCACGGATTTGTGCGAAAACGCGTTTTAAGCATGCACATGCATCTTTTGGTAGACGCGGATGAAGTTTTCTGCAAAACCACAAGATGTGCATGCAAATGGTGCTTTTTGCAGAACGCGCACGTGGATTTCTACCAGACGACGTGCTAAGCATGCCGATGCTGCTCTTTTTAGCACCCGCGCACGGATTTGTGCGAAAACGCGTTTTAAGCATGCACATGCATCTTTTCGTAGACGCGGATGAAGTTTTCTGCAAAACCACAAGATGTGCATGCAAATGGTGCTTTTGGCAGAACGCGCACGTGGATTTCTACCAAACGACGTGCTAAGCATGCCGATGCTGCTCTTTTTAGCACCCGCGCACGCATTTGTGCGAAAACGCGTTTTAAGCATGCACATGCATCTTTTGGTAGACGCGGATGAAGTTTTCTGCAAAACCACAAGATGTGCATGCAAATGATGCTTTTTGCAGAACGCGCACGTGGATTTCTACCAAAAGACGTGCTAAGCATGCCGATGCTGCTCTTTTTAGCACCCGCGCACGGATTTGTGCGAAAACGCGTTTTAAGCATGCACATGCATCTTTTGGTAGACGCGGATGAAGTTTTCTGCAAAACCACAAGATGTGCATGCAAATGGTGCTTTTGGCAGAACGCGCACGTGGATTTCTACCAAACGACGTGCTAAGCATGCCGATGCTGCTCTTTTTAGCACCCGCGCACGGATTTGTGCGAAAACGTGTTTTAAGCATGCACATGCATCTTTTGGTAGACGCGGATGAAGTTTTCTGCAAAACCACAAGATGTGCATGCAAATGGTGCTTTTTGCAGAACGCGCGCGTGGATTTCTACCAAACGACGTGCTAAGCATGCCGATGCTGCTCTTTTTAGCACCCACGCACGGATTTGTGCGAAAACGCGTTTTAAGCATGCACATGCATCTTTTGGTAGACGCGGATGAAGTTTTCTGCAAAACCACAAGATGTGCATGCAAATGGATGCTTTTTGCAGAACGCGCACGTGGATTTCTACCAAACGACGTGCTAAGCATGCCGATGCTGCTCTTTTTAGCACCCGCGCACGGATTTGTGCGAAAACGCGTTTTAAGCATGCACATGCATCTTTTGGTAGACGCGGATAAAGTTTTCTGCAAAACCACAAGATGTGCATGCAAATGGTGCTTTTGGCAGAACGCGCACGTGGATTTCAACCAAACGACGTGCTAAGCATGCCGATGCTGCTCTTTTTAGCACCCGCGCACGGATTTGTGCGAAAACGCGTTTTAAGCATGCACATGCATCTTTTGGTAGACGCGGATGAAGTTTTCTGCAAAACCACAAGATGTGCATGCAAATGGTGCTTTTGGCAGAACGCGTACGTGAATTTCTACCAAACGACGTGCTAAGCACGCCGATGCTGCTCTGTTTAGCACCCGCGCACAGATTTGTGCAAAAACGCGTTTTAAGCATGCACATGCATCTTTTGGTAGACGCGGATGAAGTTTTCTGCAAAACCACAATATGTGCATGCAAATGGTGCTTTTGGCAGAACGCGCACGTGGATTTCTACCAAACGACGTGCTAAGCATGCCGATGCTGCTCTTTTTAGCACCCGCGCACGGATTTGTGCGAAAACGTGTTTTAAGCATGCACATGCATCTTTTGGTAGACGCGGATGAAGTTTTCTGCAAAACCACAAGATGTGCATGCAAATGGTGCTTTTTGCAGAACGCGCGCGTGGATTTCTACCAAACGACGTGCTAAGCATGCCGATGCTGCTCTTTTTAGCACCCACGCACGGATTTGTGCGAAAACGCGTTTTAAGCATGCACATGCATCTTTTGGTAGACGCGGATGAAGTTTTCTGCAAAACCACAAGATGTGCATGCAAATGGTGCTTTTTGCAGAACGCGCACGTGGATTTCTACCAAACGACGTGCTAAGCATGCCGATGCTGCTCTTTTTAGCACCCGCGCACGGATTTGTGCGAAAACGCGTTTTAAGCATGCACATGCATCTTTTGGTAGACGCGGATGAAGTTTTCTGCAAAACCACAAGATGTGCATGCAAATGGTGCTTTTGGCAGAACGCGCACGTGGATTTCAACCAAACGACGTGCTAAGCATGCCGATGCTGCTCTTTTTAGCACCCGCGCACGGATTTGTGCGAAAACGCGTTTTAAGCATGCACATGCATCTTTTGGTAGACGCGGATGAAGTTTTCTGCAAAACCACAAGATGTGCATGCAAATGGTGCTTTTGGCAGAACGCGTACGTGAATTTCTACCAAACGACGTGCTAAGCACGCCGATGCTGCTCTCTTTAGCACCCGCGCACAGATTTGTGCAAAAACGCGTTTTAAGCATGCACATGCATCTTTTGGTAGACGCGGATGAAGTTTTCTGCAAAACCACAATATGTGCATGCAAATGGTGCTTTTTGCAGAACGCGCACGTGGATTTCTACCAAACGACGTGCTAAGCATGCCGATGCTGCTCTTTTTAGCACCCGCGCACGGATTTGTGCGAAAACGCGTTTTAAGCATGCACATGCATCTTTTGGTAGACGCGGATGAAGTTTTCTGCAAAACCACAAGATGTGCATGCAAATGGTGCTTTTTGCAGAACGCGCACGTGGATTTCTACCAGACGACGTGCTAAGCATGCCGATGCTGCTCTTTTTAGCACCCGCGCACGGATTTGTGCGAAAACGCGTTTTAAGCATGCACATGCATCTTTTCGTAGACGCGGATGAAGTTTTCTGCAAAACCACAAGATGTGCATGCAAATGGTGCTTTTGGCAGAACGCGCACGTGGATTTCTACCAAACGACGTGCTAAGCATGCCGATGCTGCTCTTTTTAGCACCCGCGCACGCATTTGTGCGAAAACGCGTTTTAAGCATGCACATGCATCTTTTGGTAGACGCGGATGAAGTTTTCTGCAAAACCACAAGATGTGCATGCAAATGATGCTTTTTGCAGAACGCGCACGTGGATTTCTACCAAACGACGTGCTAAGCATGCCGATGCTGCTCTTTTTAGCACCCGCGCACGGATTTGTGCGAAAACGCGTTTTAAGCATGCACATGCATCTTTTGGTAGACGCGGATGAAGTTTTCTGCAAAACCACAAGATGTGCATGCAAATGGATGCTTTTTGCAGAACGCGCACGTGGATTTCTACCAAACGACGTGCTAAGCATGCCGATGCTGCTCTTTTTAGCACCCGCGCACGGATTTGTGCGAAAACGCGTTTTAAGCATGCACATGCATCTTTTGGTAGACGCGGATAAAGTTTTCTGCAAAACCACAAGATGTGCATGCAAATGGTGCTTTTGGCAGAACGCGCACGTGGATTTCAACCAAACGACGTGCTAAGCATGCCGATGCTGCTCTTTTTAGCACCCGCGCACGGATTTGTGCGAAAACGCGTTTTAAGCATGCACATGCATCTTTTGGTAGACGCGGATGAAGTTTTCTGCAAAATCACAAGATGTGCATGCAAATGGTGCTTTTGGCAGAACGCGTACGTGAATTTCTACCAAACGACGTGCTAAGCACGCCGATGCTGCTCTGTTTAGCACCCGCGCACAGATTTGTGCAAAAACGCGTTTTAAGCATGCACATGCATCTTTTGGTAGACGCGGATGAAGTTTTCTGCAAAACCACAATATGTGCATGCAAATGGTGCTTTTGGCAGAACGCGCACGTGGATTTCTACCAAACGACGTGCTAAGCATGCCGATGCTGCTCTTTTTAGCACCCGCGCACGGATTTGTGCGAAAACGCGTTTTAAGCATGCACATGCATCTTTTGGTAGACGCGGATGAAGTTTTCTGCAAAACCACAAGATGTGCATGCAAATGGTGCTTTTGGCAGAACGCGCACGTGGATTTCTACCAAACGACGTGCTAAGCATGCCGATGCTGCTCTTTTTAGCACCCGCGCACGGATTTGTGCGAAAACGCGTTTTAAGCATGCACATGCATCTTTTGGTAGACGCGGATGAAGTTTTCTGCAAAACCACAAGATGTGCATGCAAATGGTGCTTTTGGCAGAACGCGCACGTGGATTTCTACCAAACGACGTGCTAAGCATGCCGATGCTGCTCTTTTTAGCACCCGCGCACGGATTTGTGCGAAAACGCGTTTTAAGCATGCACATGCATCTTTTGGTAGACGCGGATGAAGTTTTCTGCAAAACCACAAGATGTGCATGCAAATGGTGCTTTTGGCAGAACGCGCACGTGGATTTCTACGAAACGACGTGCTAAGCATGCCGATGCTGCTCTTTTTAGCACCCGCGCACGGATTTGTGCGAAAACGCGTTTTAAGCATGCACATGCATCTTTTGGTAGACGCGGATGAAGTTTTCTGCAAAACCACAAGATGTGCATGCAAATGGTGCTTTTGGCAGAACGCGCACGTGGATTTCTACCAAACGACGTGCTAAGCATGCCGATGCTGCTCTTTTTAGCACCCGCGCACGCATTTGTGCGAAAACGCGTTTTAAGCATGCACATGCATCTTTTGGTAGACGCGGATGAAGTTTTCTGCAAAACCACAAGATGTGCATGCAAATGGTGCTTTTGGCAGAACGCGCACCTGGATTTCTACCAAACGACGTGCTAAGCATGCCGATGCTCCTCTTTTTAGCACCCGCGCACGGATTTGTGCGAAAACGCGTTTTAAGCATGCACATGCATCTTTTGGTAGACGCGGATGAAGTTTTCTGCAAAACCACAAGATGTGCATGCAAATGGTGCTTTTGGCAGAACGCGCACGTGGATTTCTACCAAACGACGTGCTAAGCATGCCGATGCTGCTCTTTTTAGCACCCGCGCACGCATTTGTGCGAAAACGCGTTTTAAGCATGCACATGCATCTTTTGGTAGACGCGGATGAAGTTTTCTGCAAAACCACAAGATGTGCATGCAAATGGTGCTTTTTGCAGAACGCGCACGTGGATTTCTACCAGACGACGTGCTAAGCATGCCGATGCTGCTCTTTTTAGCACCCGCGCACGGATTTGTGCGAAAACGCGTTTTAAGCATGCACATGCATCTTTTCGTAGACGCGGATGAAGTTTTCTGCAAAACCACAAGATGTGCATGCAAATGGTGCTTTTGGCAGAACGCGCACGTAGATTTCTACCAAACGACGTGCTAAGCATGCCGATGCTGCTCTTTTTAGCACCCGCGCACGCATTTGTGCGAAAACGCGTTTTAAGCATGCACATGCATCTTTTGGTAGACGCGGATGAAGTTTTCTGCAAAACCACAAGATGTGCATGCAAATGATGCTTTTTGCAGAACGCGCACGTGGATTTCTACCAAACGACGTGCTAAGCATGCCGATGCTGCTCTTTTTAGCACCCGCGCACGGATTTGTGCGAAAACGCGTTTTAAGCATGCACATGCATCTTTTGGTAGACGCGGATGAAGTTTTCTGCAAAACCACAAGATGTGCATGCAAATGGTGCTTTTGGCAGAACGCGCACGTGGATTTCTACCAAACGACGTGCTAAGCATGCCGATGCTGCTCTTTTTAGCACCCGCGCACGCATTTGTGCGAAAACGCGTTTTAAGCATGCACATGCATCTTTTGGTAGACGCGGACGAAGTTTTCTGCAAAACCACAAGATGTGCATGCAAATGGTGCTTTTGGCAGAACGCGCACGTGGATTTCTACCAAACGACGTGCTAAGCATGCCGATGCTGCTATTTTTAGCACCCGCGCACGGATTTGTGCGAAAACGCGTTTTAAGCATGCACATGCATCTTTTGGTAGACGCGGATGAAGTTTTCTGCAAAACCACAAGATGTGCATGCAAATGGTGCTTTTTGCAGAACGCGCACGTGGATTTCTACCAAACGACGTGCTAAGCATGCCGATGCTGCTCTTTTTAGCACCCGCGCACGGATTTGTGCGAAAACGCGTTTTAAGCATGCACATGCATCTTTTGGTAGACGCGGATGAAGTTTTCTGCAAAACCACAAGATGTGCATGCAAATGGTGCTTTTGGCAGAACGCGCACGTGGATTTCTACCAAACGACGTGCTAAGCATGCCGATGCTGCTCTTTTTAGCACCCGCGCACGGATTTGTGCGAAAACGCGTTTAAAGCATGCACATGCATCTTTTCGTAGACGCGGATGAAGTTTTCTGCAAAACCAAAAGATGTGCATGCAAATGGTGCTTTTGGCAGAACGCGCACGTAGATTTCTACCAAACGACGTGCTAAGCATGCCGATGCTGCTATTTTTAGCACCCGCGCACGGATTTGTGCGAAAACGCGTTTTAAGCATGCACATGCATCTTTTGGTAGACGCGGATGAAGTTTTCTGCAAAACCACAAGATGTGCATGCAAATGGTGCTTTTTGCAGAACGCGCACGTGGATTTCTACCAAACGACGTGCTAAGCATGCCGATGCTGCTCTTTTTAGCACCCGCGCACGGATTTGTGCGAAAACGCGTTTTAAGCATGCACATGCATCTTTTGGTAGACGCGGATGAAGTTTTCTGCAAAACCACAAGATGTGCATGCAAATGGTGCTTTTGGCAGAACGCGCACGTGGATTTCTACCAAACGACGTGCTAAGCATGCCGATGCTGCTCTTTTTAGCACCCGCGCACGGATTTGTGCGAAAACGCGTTTAAAGCATGCACATGCATCTTTTGGTAGACGCGGATGAAGTTTTCTGCAAAACCACAAGATGTGCATGCAAATGGTGCTTTTGGCAGAACGCGCACGTGGATTTCTACCAAACGACGTGCTAAGCATGCCGATGCTGCTCTTTTTAGCACCCGCGCACGGATTTGTGCGAAAACGCGTTTTAAGCATGCACATGCATCTTTTGGTAGACGCGGATGAAGTTTTCTGCAAAACTACAAGATGTGCATGCAAATGGTGCTTTTGGCAGAACGCGCACGTGGATTTCTACCAAACGACGTGCTAAGCATGCCGATGCTGCTCTTTTTAGCACCCGCGCACGGATTTGTGCGAAAACGCGTTTTAAGCATGCACATGCATCTTTTGGTAGACGCGGATGAAGTTTTCTGCAAAACCACAAGATGTGCATGCAAATGGTGCTTTCGGCAGAACGCGCACGTGGATTTCTACCAAACGACGTGCTAAGCATGCCGATGCTGCTCTTTTTAGCACCCGCGCACGCATTTGTGCGAAAACGCGTTTTAAGCATGCACATGCATCTTTTGGTAGACGCGGATGAAGTTTTCTGCAAAACCACAAGATGTGCATGCAAATGGTGCTTTTGGCAGAACGCGCACGTGGATTTCTACCAAACGACGTGCTAAGCATGCCGATTCTGCTCTTTTTAGCACCCGCGCACGCATTTGTGCGAAAACGCGTTTTAAGCATGCGCATGCATCTTTTGGTAGACGCGGATGAAGTTTTCTGCAAAACCACAAGATGTGCATGCAAATGGTGCTTTTTGCAGAACGCGCACGTGGATTTCTACCAAACGACGTGCTAAGCATGCCGATGCTGCTCTTTTTAGCACCCGCGCACGGATTTGTGCGAAAACGCGTTTTAAGCATGCACATGCATCTTTTGGTAGACGCGGATAAAGTTTTCTGCAAAACCACAAGATGTGCATGCAAATGGTGCTTTTGGCAGAACGCGCACGTGGATTTCAACCAAACGACGTGCTAAGCATGCCGATGCTGCTCTTTTTAGCACCCGCGCACGGATTTGTGCGAAAACGCGTTTTAAGCATGCACATGCATCTTTTGGTAGACGCGGATGAAGTTTTCTGCAAAACCACAAGATGTGCATGCAAATGGTGCTTTTGGCAGAACGCGCACGTGAATTTCTACCAAACGACGTGCTAAGCACGCCGATGCTGCTCTGTTTAGCACCCGCGCACAGATTTGTGCAAAAACGCGTTTTAAGCATGCACATGCATCTTTTGGTAGACGCGGATGAAGTTTTCTGCAAAACCACAATATGTGCATGCAAATGGTGCTTTTGGCAGAACGCGCACGTGGATTTCTACCAAACGACGTGCTAAGCATGCCGATGCTGCTCTTTTTAGCACCCGCGCACGCATTTGTGCGAAAACGCGTTTTAAGCATGCACATGCATCTTTTGGTAGACGCGGATGAAGTTTTCTGCAAAACCACAAGATGTGCATGCAAATGGTGCTTTTGGCAGAACGCGCACGTGGATTTCTACCAAACGACGTGCTAAGCATGCCGATGCTGCTCTTTTTAGCACCCGCGCACGGATTTGTGCGAAAACGCGTTTTAAGCATGCACATGCATCTTTTGGTAGACGCGGATGAAGTTTTCTGCAAAACCACAAGATGTGCATGCAAATGGTGCTTTTGGCAGAACGCGCACGTGGATTTCTACCAAACGACATGCTAAGCATGCCGATGCTGCTCTTTTTAGCACCCGCGCACGGATTTGTGCGAAAACGCGTTTTAAGCATGCACATGCATCTTTTGGTAGACGCGGATGAAGTTTTCTGCAAAACCACAAGATGTGCATGCAAATGGTGCTTTTGGCAGAACGCGCACGTGGATTTCTACCAAACGACGTGCTAAGCATGCCGATGCTGCTCTTTTTAGCACCCGCGCACGGATTTGTGCGAAAACGCGTTTTAAGCATGCACATGCATCTTTTGGTAGACGCGGATGAAGTTTTCTGCAAAACCACAAGATGTGCATGCAAATGGTGCTTTTGGCAGAACGCGCACGTGGATTTCTACCAAACGACGTGCTAAGCATGCCGATGCTGCTCTTTTTAGCACCCGCGCACGCATTTGAGCGAAAACGCGTTTTAAGCATGCACATGCATCTTTTGGTAGACGCGGATGAAGTTTTCTGCAAAACCACAAGATGTGCATGCAAATGGTGCTTTTGGCAGAACGCGCACGTGGATTTCTACCAAACGACGTGCTAAGCATGCCGATGCTGCTCTTTTTAGCACCCGCGCACGCATTTGTGCGAAAACGCGTTTTAAGCATGCACATGCATCTTTTGGTAGACGCGGATGAAGTTTTCTGCAAAACCACAAGATGTGCATGCAAATGGTGCTTTTTGCAGAACGCACACGTGGATTTCTACCAAACGACGTGCTAAGCATGCCGATGCTGCTCTTTTTAGCACCCGCGCACGCATTTGTGCGAAAACGCGTTTTAAGCATGCACATGCATCTTTTGGTAGACGCGGATGAAGTTTTCTGCAAAACCACAAGATGTGCATGCAAATGGTGCTTTTGGCAGAACGCGCACGTGGATTTCTACCAAACGACGTGCTAAACATGCCGATGCTGCTCTTTTTAGCACCCGCGCACGCATTTGAGCGAAAACGCGTTTTAAGCATGCACATGCATCTTTTGGTAGACGCGGATGAAGTTTTCTGCAAAACCACAAGATGTGCATGCAAATGGTGCTTTTGGCAGAACGCGCACGTGGATTTCTACCAAACGACGTGCTAAGTATGCCGATGCTGCTCTTTTTAGCACCCGCGCACGGATTTGTGCGAAAACACGTTTTAAGCATGCACATGCATCTTTTGGTAGACGCGGATGAAGTTTTCTGCAAAACCACAAGATGTGCATGCAAATGGTGCTTTTGGCAGAACGCGCACGTGGATTTCTACCAAACGACGTGCTAAGCATGCCGATGCTGCTCATTTTAGCACCCGCGCACGCATTTGTGCGAAAACGCGTTTTAAGCATGCACATGCATCTTTTGGTAGACGCGGATGAAGTTTTCTGCAAAACCACAAGATGTGCATGCAAATGGTGCTTTTTGCAGAACGCGCACGTGGATTTCTACCAAACGACGTGCTAAGCATGCCGATGCTGCTCTTTTTAGCACCCGCGCACGGATTTGTGCGAAAACGTGTTTTAAGCATGCACATGCATCTTTTGGTAGTCGCGGATGAAGTTTTCTGCAAAACCACAAGATGTGCATGCAAATGGTGCTTTTTGCAGAACGCGCACGTGGATTTCTACCAAACGACGTGCTAAGCATGCCGATGCTGCTCTTTTTAGCACCCGCGCACAGATTTGTGCGAAAACGCGTTTTAAGCATGCATATGCATCTTTTGGTAGACGCGGATGAAGTTTTCTGCAAAACCACAAGATGTGCATGCAAATGGTGCTTTTGGCAGAACGCGCACGTGGATTTCTACCAAACGACGCGCTAAGCATGCCGATGCTGCTCTTTTTAGCACCCGCGCACGCATTTGTGCGAAAACGCGTTTTAAGCATGCACATGCATCTTTTGGTAGACGCGGATGAAGTTTTCTGCAAAACCACAAGATGTGCATGCAAATGGTGCTTTTGGCAGAACGCGCACGTGGATTTCTACCAAACGACGTGCTAAGCATGCCGATGCTGCTCTTTTTAGCACCCGCGCACGGATTTGTGCGAAAACGCGTTTTAAGCATGCACATGCATCTTTTGGTAGACGCGGATGAAGTTTTCTGCAAAACCACAAGATGTGCACGCAAATGGTGCTTTTGGCAGAACGCGCACGTGGATTTCTACCAAACGACGTGCTAAGCATGCCGATGCTGCTCTTTTTAGCACCCGCGCACGGATTTGTGCGAAAACGCGTTTTAAGCATGCACATGCATCTTTTGGTAGACGCGGATGAAGTTTTCTGGAAAACCACAAGATGTGCATGCAAATGGTGCTTTTGGCAGAACGCGCACGTGGATTTCTACCAAACGACGTGCTAAGCATGCCGATGCTGCTCTTTTTAGCACCCGCGCACGGATTTGTGCGAAAACGCGTTTTAAGCATGCACATGCATCTTTTGGTAGACGCGGATGAAGTTTTCTGCAAAAGCACAAGATGTGCATGCAAATGGTGCTTTTGGCAGAACGCGCACGTGGATTTCTACCAAACGACATGCTAAGCATGCCGATGCTGCTCTTTTTAGCACCCGCGCACGGATTTGTGCGAAAACGCGTTTTAAGCATGCACATGCATCTTTTGGTAGACGCGGATGAAGTTTTCTGCAAAACCACAAGATGTGCATGCAAATGGTGCTTTTGGCAGAACGCGCACGTGGATTTCTACCAAACGACGTGCTAAGCATGCCGATGCTGCTCTTTTTAGCACCCGCGCACGGATTTGTGCGAAAACGCGTTTTAAGCATGCACATGCATCTTTTGGTAGACGCGGATGAAGTTTTCTGCAAAACCACAAGATGTGCATGCAAATGGTGCTTTTGGCAGAACGCGCACGTGGATTTCTACCAAACGACGTGCTAAGCATGCCGATGCTGCTCTTTTTAGCACCCGCGCACGCATTTGTGCGAAAACGCGTTTTAAGCATGCACATGCATCTTTTGGTAGACGCGGATGAAGTTTTCTGCAAAACCACAAGATGTGCATGCAAATGGTGCTTTTTGCAGAACGCGCACGTGGATTTCTACCAAACGACGTGCTAAGCATGCCGATGCTGCTCTTTTTAGCACCCGCGCACGGATTTGTGCGAAAACGCGTTTTAAGCATGCACATGCATCTTTTGGTAGACGCGGATGAAGTTTTCTGCAAAACCACAAGATGTGCATGCAAATGGTGCTTTTGGCAGAACGCGCACGTGGATTTCTACCAAACGACGTGCTAAGCATGCCGATGCTGCTCTTTTTAGCACCCGCGCGCGCATTTGTGCGAAAACGCGTTTTAAGCATGCACATGCATCTTTTGGTAGACGCGGATGAAGTTTTCTGCAAAACCACAAGATGTACATGCAAATGGTGCTTTTTGCAGAACGCGCACGTGGATTTCTACCAAACGACGTGCTAAGTATGCCGATGCTGCTCTTTTTAGCACCCGCGCACGGATTTGTGCGAAAACGCGTTTTAAGCATGCACATGCATCTTTTGGTAGACGCGGATGAAGTTTTCTGCAAAAGCACAAGATGTGCATGCAAATGGTGCTTTTGGCAGAACGCGCACGTGGGTTTCTACCAAACGACGTGCTAAGCATGCCGATGCTGCTCTTTTTAGCACCCGCGCACGGATTTGTGCGAAAACGCGTTTTAAGCATGCACATGCATCTTTTGGTAGACGCGGATGAAGTTTTCTGCAAAACCACAAGATGTGCATGCAAATGGTGCTTTTGGCAGAACGCGCACGTGTATTTCTACCAAACGACATGCTAAGCATGCCGATGCTGCTCTTTTTAGCACCCGCGCACGGATTTGTGCGAAAACGCGTTTTAAGCATGCACATGCATCTTTTGGTAGACGCGGATGAAGTTTTCTGCAAAACCACAAGATGTGCATGCAAATGGTGCTTTTAGCAGAACGCGCACGTGGATTTCTACCAAACGACGTGCTAAGCATGCCGATGCTGCTCTTTTTAGCACCCGCGCACGAATTTGTGCGAAAACGCGTTTTAAGCATGCACATGCATCTTTTGGTAGACGCGGATGAAGTTTTCTGCAAAACCACAAGATGTGCATGCAAATGGTGCTTTTGGCAGAACGCGCACGTGGATTTCTACCAAACGACGTGCTAAGCATGCCGATGCTGCTCTTTTTAGCACCCGCGCACGCATTTGTGCGAAAACGCGTTTTAAGCATGCACATGCATCTTTTGGTAGACGCGGATGAAGTTTTCTGCAAAACCACAAGATGTGAATGCAAATGGTGCTTTTGGCAGAACGCGCACGTGGATTTCTACCAAACGACGTGCTAAGCATGCCGATGCTGCTCTTTTTAGCACCCGCGCACGCATTTGTGCGAAAACGCGTTTTAAGCATGCACATGCATCTTTTGGTAGACGCGGATGAACTTTTCTGCAAAACCACAAGATGTGCATGCAAATGGTGCTTTTTGCAGAACGCGCACGTGGATTTCTACCAAACGACGTGCTAAGCATGCCGATGCTGCTCTTTTTAGCACCCGCGCACGCATTTGTGCGAAAACGCGTTTTAAGCATGCACATGCATCTTTTGGTAGACGCGGATTAAGTTTTCTGCAAAACCACAAGATGTGCATGCAAATGGTGCTTTTGGCAGAACGCGCACGTGGATTTCTACCAAACGACGTGCTAAGCATGCCGATGCTGCTCTTTTTAGCACCCGCGCACGGATTTGTGCGAAAACGCGTTTTAAGCATGCACATGCATCTTTTGGTAGACGCGGATGAAGTTTTCTGCAAAACCACAAGATGTGCATGCAAATGGTGCTTTTGGCAGAACGCGCACGTGGATTTCTACCAAACGACGTGCTAAGCATGCCGATGCTGCTCTTTTTAGCACCCGCGCACGGATTTTTGCGAAAACGCGTTTTAAGCATGCACATGCATCTTTTGGTAGACGCGGATGAAGTTTTCTGCAAAACCACAAGATGTGCATGCAAATGGTGCTTTTGGCAGAACGCGCACGTGGATTTCTACCAAACGACGTGCTAAGCATGCCGATGCTGCTCTTTTTAGCACCCGCGCACGCATTTGTGCGAAAACGCGTTTTAAGCATGCACATGCATCTTTTGGTAGACGCGGACGAAGTTTTCTGCAAAACCACAAGATGTGCATGCAAATGGTGCTTTTGGCAGAACGCGCACGTGGATTTCTACCAAACGACGTGCTAAGCATGCCGATGCTGCTATTTTTAGCACCCGCGCACGGATTTGTGCGAAAACGCGTTTTAAGCATGCACATGCATCTTTTGGTAGACGCGGATGAAGTTTTCTGCAAAACCACAAGATGTGCATGCAAATGCTGCTTTTTGCAGAACGCGCACGTGGATTTCTACCAAACGACGTGCTAAGCATGCCGATGCTGCTATTTTTAGCACCCGCGCACGGATTTGTGCGAAAACGCGTTTTAAGCATGCACATGCATCTTTTGGTAGACGCGGATGAAGTTTTCTGCAAAACCACAAGATGTGCATGCAAATGGTGCTTTTGGCAGAACGCGCACGTGGATTTCTACCAAACGACGTGCTAAGCATGCCGATGCTGCTCTTTTTAGCACCCGCGCACGGATTTGTGCGAAAACGCGTTTAAAGCATACACATGCATCTTTTGGTAGACGCGGATGAAGTTTTCTGCAAAACCACAAGATGTGCATGCAAATGGTGCTTTTGGCAGAACGCGCACGTGGATTTCTACCAAACGACGTGCTAAGCATGCCGATGCTGCTCTTTTTAGCACCCGCGCACGGATTTGTGCGAAAACGCGTTTTAAGCATGCACATGCATCTTTTGGTAGACGCGGATGAAGTTTTCTGCAAAACTACAAGATGTGCATGCAAATGGTGCTTTTGGCAGAACGCGCACGTGGATTTCTACCAAACGACGTGCTAAGCATGCCGATGCTGCTCTTTTTAGCACCCGCGCACGGATTTGTGCGAAAACGCGTTTTAAGCATGCACATGCATCTTTTGGTAGACGCGGATGAAGTTTTCTGCAAAACCACAAGATGTGCATGCAAATGGTGCTTTCGGCAGAACGCGCACGTGGATTTCTACCAAACGACGTGCTAAGCATGCCGATGCTGCTCTTTTTAGCACCCGCGCACGCATTTGTGCGAAAACGCGTTTTAAGCATGCACATGCATCTTTTGGTAGACGCGGATGAAGTTTTCTGCAAAACCACAAGATGTGCATGCAAATGGTGCTTTTGGCAGAACGCGCACGTGGATTTCTACCAAACGACGTGCTAAGCATGCCGATTCTGCTCTTTTTAGCACCCGCGCACGCATTTGTGCGAAAACGCGTTTTAAGCATGCACATGTATCTTTTGGTAGACGCGGATGAAGTTTTCTGCAAAACCACAAGATGTGCATGCAAATGGTGCTTTTTGCAGAACGCGCACGTGGATTTCTACCAAACGACGTGCTAAGCATGCCGATGCTGCTCTTTTTAGCACCCGCGCACGCATTTGTGCGAAAACGCGTTTTAAGCATGCACATGCATCTTTTGGCAGACGCGGATGAAGTTTTCTGCAAAACCACAAGATGTGCATGCAAATGGTGCTTTTTGCAGAACGCGCACGTGGATTTCTACCAAACGACGTGCTAAGCATGCCGATGCTGCTCTTTTTAGCACCCGCGCACGGATTTGTGCGAAAACGTGTTTTAAGCATGCACATGCATCTTTTGGTAGACGCGGATGAAGTTTTCTGCAAAACCACAAGATGTGCATGCAAATGGTGCTTTTGGCAGAACGCGCACGTGGATTTCTACCAAACGACGTGCTAAGCATGCCGATGCTGCTCTTTTTAGCACCCGCGCACGGATTTGTGCGAAAACGCGTTTTAAGCATGCACATGCATCTTTTGGTAGACGCGGATGAAGTTTTCTGCAAAACCACAAGATGTGCATGCAAATGGTGCTTTTGGCAGAACGCGCACGTGGATTTCTACCAAACGACGTGCTAAGCATGCCGATGCTGCTCTTTTTAGCACCCGCGCACGCATTTGTGCGAAAACGCGTTTTAAGCATGCACATGCATCTTTTGGTAGACGCGGATGAAGTTTTCTGCAAAACCACAAGATGTGCATGCAAATGGTGCTTTTGGCAGAACGCGCACGTGGATTTCTACCAAACGACGTGCTAAGCATGCCGATGCTGCTCTTTTTAGCACCCGCGCACGGATTTGTGCGAAAACGCGTTTTAAGCATGCACATGCATCTTTTGGTAGACGCGGATGAAGTTTTCTGCAAAACCACAAGATGTGCATGCAAATGGTGCTTTTGGCAGAACGCGCACGTGGATTTCTACCAAACGACATGCTAAGCATGCCGATGCTGCTCTTTTTAGCACCCGCGCACGGATTTGTGCGAAAACGCGTTTTAAGCATGCACATGCATCTTTTGGTAGACGCGGATGAAGTTTTCTGCAAAACCACAAGATGTGCATGCAAATGGTGCTTTTGGCAGAACGCGCACGTGGATTTCTACCAAACGACGTGCTAAGCATGCCGATGCTGCTCTTTTTAGCACCCCGCGCACGGATTTGTGCGAAAACGCGTTTTAAGCATGCACATGCATCTTTTGGTAGACGCGGATGAAGTTTTCTGCAAAACCACAAGATGTGCATGCAAATGGTGCTTTTGGCAGAACGCGCACGTGGATTTCTACCAAACGGACGTGCTAAGCATGCCGATGCTGCTCTTTTTAGCACCCGCGCACGCATTTGAGCGAAAACGCGTTTTAAGCATGCACATGCATCTTTTGGTAGACGCGGATGAAGTTTTCTGCAAAACCACAAGATGTGCATGCAAATGGTGCTTTTGGCAGAACGCGCACGTGGATTTCTACCAAACGACGTGCTAAGCATGCCGATGCTGCTCTTTTTAGCACCCGCGCACGCATTTGTGCGAAAACGCGTTTTAAGCATGCACATGCATCTTTTGGTAGACGCGGATGAAGTTTTCTGCAAAACCACAAGATGTGCATGCAAATGGTGCTTTTGGCAGAACGCGCACGTGGATTTCTACCAAACGACGTGCTAAGCATGCCGATTCTGCTCTTTTTAGCACCCGCGCACGCATTTGTGCGAAAACGCGTTTTAAGCATGCACATGCATCTTTTGGTAGACGCGGATGAAGTTTTCTGCAAAACCACAAGATGTGCATGCAAATGGTGCTTTTTGCAGAACGCGCACGTGGATTTCTACCAAACGACGTGCTAAGCATGCCGATGCTGCTCTTTTTAGCACCCGCGCACGCATTTGTGCGAAAACGCGTTTTAAGCATGCACATGCATCTTTTTGGCAGACGCCGGATGAAGTTTTCTGCAAAACCACAAGATGTGCATGCAAATGGTGCTTTTTGCAGAACGCGCACGTGGATTTCTACCAAACGACGTGCTAAGCATGCCGATGCTGCTCTTTTTAGCACCCGCGCACGGATTTGTGCGAAAACGTGTTTTAAGCATGCACATGCATCTTTTGGTAGACGCGGATGAAGTTTTCTGCAAAACCACAAGATGTGCATGCAAATGGTGCTTTTGGCAGAACGCGCACGTGGATTTCTACCAAACGACGTGCTAAGCATGCCGATGCTGCTCTTTTTAGCACCCGCGCACGGATTTGTGCGAAAACGCGTTTTAAGCATGCACATGCATCTTTTGGTAGACGCGGATGAAGTTTTCTGCAAAACCACAAGATGTGCATGCAAATGGTGCTTTGGCAGAACGCGCACGTGGATTTCTACCAAACGACGTGCTAAGCATGCCGATGCTGCTCTTTTTAGCACCCGCGCACGCATTTGTGCGAAAACGCGTTTTAAGCATGCACATGCATCTTTTGGTAGACGCGGATGAAGTTTTCTGCAAAACAAGATGTGCATGCAAATGGTGCTTTTGGCAGAACGCGCACGTGGATTTCTACCAAACGACGTGCTAAGCATGCCGATGCTGCTCTTTTTAGCACCCGCGCACGGATTTGTGCGAAAACGCGTTTTAAGCATGCACATGCATCTTTTGGTAGACGCGGATGAAGTTTTCTGCAAAACCACAAGATGTGCATGCAAATGGTGCTTTTGGCAGAACGCGCACGTGGATTTCTACCAAACGACATGCTAAGCATGCCGATGCTGCTCTTTTTAGCACCCGCGCACGGATTTGTGCGAAAACGCGTTTTAAGCATGCACATGCATCTTTTGGTAGACGCGGATGAAGTTTTCTGCAAAACCACAAGATGTGCATGCAAATGGTGCTTTTGGCAGAACGCGCACGTGGATTTCTACCAAACGACGTGCTAAGCATGCCGATGCTGCTCTTTTTAGCACCCGCGCACGGATTTGTGCGAAAACGCGTTTTAAGCATGCACATGCATCTTTTGGTAGACGCGGATGAAGTTTTCTGCAAAACCACAAGATGTGCATGCAAATGGTGCTTTTGGCAGAACGCGCACGTGGATTTCTACCAAACGACGTGCTAAGCATGCCGATGCTGCTCTTTTTAGCACCCGCGCACGCATTTGAGCGAAAACGCGTTTTAAGCATGCACATGCATCTTTTGGTAGACGCGGATGAAGTTTTCTGCAAAACCACAAGATGTGCATGCAAATGGTGCTTTTGGCAGAACGCGCACGTGGATTTCTACCAAACGACGTGCTAAGCATGCCGATGCTGCTCTTTTTAGCACCCGCGCACGCATTTGTGCGAAAACGCGTTTTAAGCATGCACATGCATCTTTTGGTAGACGCGGATGAAGTTTTCTGCAAAACCACAAGATGTGCATGCAAATGGTGCTTTTTGCAGAACGCACACGTGGATTTCTACCAAACGACGTGCTAAGCATGCCGATGCTGCTCTTTTTAGCACCCGCGCACGCATTTGTGCGAAAACGCGTTTTAAGCATGCACATGCATCTTTTGGTAGACGCGGATGAAGTTTTCTGCAAAACCACAAGATGTGCATGCAAATGGTGCTTTTGGCAGAACTCGCACGTGGATTTCTACCAAACGACGTGCTAAACATGCCGATGCTGCTCTTTTTAGCACCCGCGCACGCATTTGAGCGAAAACGCGTTTTAAGCATGCACATGCATCTTTTGGTAGACGCGGATGAAGTTTTCTGCAAAACCACAAGATGTGCATGCAAATGGTGCTTTTGGCAGAACGCGCACGTGGATTTCTACCAAACGACGTGCTAAGTATGCCGATGCTGCTCTTTTTAGCACCCGCGCACGGATTTGTGCGAAAACGCGTTTTAAGCATGCACATGCATCTTTTGGTAGACGCGGATGAAGTTTTCTGCAAAACCACAAGATGTGCATGCAAATGGTGCTTTTGGCAGAACGCGCACGTGGATTTCTACCAAACGACGTGCTAAGCATGCCGATGCTGCTCATTTTAGCACCCGCGCACGCATTTGTGCGAAAACGCGTTTTAAGCATGCACATGCATCTTTTGGTAGACGCGGATGAAGTTTTCTGCAAAACCACAAGATGTGCATGCAAATGGTGCTTTTTGCAGAACGCGCACGTGGATTTCTACCAAACGACGTGCTAAGCATGCCGATGCTGCTCTTTTTAGCACCCGCGCACGGATTTGTGCGAAAACGTGTTTTAAGCATGCACATGCATCTTTTGGTAGTCGCGGATGAAGTTTTCTGCAAAACCACAAGATGTGCATGCAAATGGTGCTTTTTGCAGAACGCGCACGTGGATTTCTACCAAACGACGTGCTAAGCATGCCGATGCTGCTCTTTTTAGCACCCGCGCACAGATTTGTGCGAAAACGCGTTTTAAGCATGCACATGCATCTTTTGGTAGACGCGGATGAAGTTTTCTGCAAAACCACAAGATGTGCATGCAAATGGTGCTTTTGGCAGAACGCGCACGTGGATTTCTACCAAACGACGCGCTAAGCATGCCGATGCTGCTCTTTTTAGCACCCGCGCACGCATTTGTGCGAAAACGCGTTTTAAGCATGCACATGCATCTTTTGGTAGACGCGGATGAAGTTTTCTGCAAAACCACAAGATGTGCATGCAAATGGTGCTTTTGGCAGAACGCGCACGTGGATTTCTACCAAACGACGTGCTAAGCATGCCGATGCTGCTCTTTTTAGCACCCGCGCACGGATTTGTGCGAAAACGCGTTTTAAGCATGCACATGCATCTTTTGGTAGACGCGGATGAAGTTTTCTGCAAAACCACAAGATGTGCACGCAAATGGTGCTTTTGGCAGAACGCGCACGTGGATTTCTACCAAACGACGTGCTAAGCATGCCGATGCTGCTCTTTTTAGCACCCGCGCACGGATTTGTGCGAAAACGCGTTTTAAGCATGCACATGCATCTTTTGGTAGACGCGGATGAAGTTTTCTGGAAAACCACAAGATGTGCATGCAAATGGTGCTTTTGGCAGAACGCGCACGTGGATTTCTACCAAACGACGTGCTAAGCATGCCGATGCTGCTCTTTTTAGCACCCGCGCACGGATTTGTGCGAAAACGCGTTTTAAGCATGCACATGCATCTTTTGGTAGACGCGGATGAAGTTTTCTGCAAAACCACAAGATGTGCATGCAAATGGTGCTTTTGGCAAAACGCGCACGTGGATTTCTACCAAACGACATGCTAAGCATGCCGATGCTGCTCTTTTTAGCACCCGCGCACGGATTTGTGCGAAAACGCGTTTTAAGCATGCACATGCATCTTTTGGTAGACGCGGATGAAGTTTTCTGCAAAACCACAAGATGTGCATGCAAATGGTGCTTTTGGCAGAACGCGCACGTGGATTTCTACCAAACGACGTGCTAAGCATGCCGATGCTGCTCTTTTTAGCACCCGCGCACGGATTTGTGCGAAAACGCGTTTTAAGCATGCACATGCATCTTTTGGTAGACGCGGATGAAGTTTTCTGCAAAACCACAAGATGTGCATGCAAATGGTGCTTTTGGCAGAACGCGCACGTGGATTTCTACCAAACGACGTGCTAAGCATGCCGATGCTGCTCTTTTTAGCACCCGCGCACGCATTTGTGCGAAAACGCGTTTTAAGCATGCACATGCATCTTTTGGTAGACGCGGATGAAGTTTTCTGCAAAACCACAAGATGTGCATGCAAATGGTGCTTTTTGCAGAACGCGCACGTGGATTTCTACCAAACGACGTGCTAAGCATGCCGATGCTGCTCTTTTTAGCACCCGCGCACGGATTTGTGCGAAAACGCGTTTTAAGCATGCACATGCATCTTTTGGTAGACGCGGATGAAGTTTTCTGCAAAACCACAAGATGTGCATGCAAATGGTGCTTTTGGCAGAACGCGCACGTGGATTTCTACCAAACGACGTGCTAAGCATGCCGATGCTGCTCTTTTTAGCACCCGCGCGCGCATTTGTGCGAAAACGCGTTTTAAGCATGCACATGCATCTTTTG
Organism: Dermacentor andersoni; assembly: GCF_023375885.2. Classification (NCBI taxonomy): domain Eukaryota; kingdom Metazoa; phylum Arthropoda; class Arachnida; order Ixodida; family Ixodidae; genus Dermacentor; species Dermacentor andersoni. The sequence continues at coordinate 7,523 of NW_027314896.1, read as the reverse complement.
GTAGACGCGGATGAAGTTTTCTGCAAAACCACAAGATGTGAATGCAAATGGTGCTTTTGGCAGAACGCGCACGTGGATTTCTACCAAACGACGTGCTAAGCATGCCGATGCTGCTCTTTTTAGCACCCGCGCACGCATTTGTGCGAAAACGCGTTTTAAGCATGCACATGCATCTTTTGGTAGACGCGGATGAACTTTTCTGCAAAACCACAAGATGTGCATGCAAATGGTGCTTTTTGCAGAACGCGCACGTGGATTTCTACCAAACGACGTGCTAAGCATGCCGATGCTGCTCTTTTTAGCACCCGCGCACGCATTTGTGCGAAAACGCGTTTTAAGCATGCAATGCATCTTTTGGTAGACGCGGATTAAGTTTTCTGCAAAACCACAAGATGTGCATGCAAATGGTGCTTTTGGCAGAACGCGCACGTGGATTTCTACCAAACGACGTGCTAAGCATGCCGATGCTGCTCTTTTTAGCACCCGCGCACGGATTTGTGCGAAAACGCGTTTTAAGCATGCACATGCATCTTTTGGTAGACGCGGATGAAGTTTTCTGCAAAACCACAAGATGTGCATGCGAATGGTGCTTTTGGCAGAACGCGCACGTGGATTTCTACCAAACGACGTGCTAAGCATGCCGATGCTGCTCTTTTTAGCACCCGCGCACGAATTTGTGCGAAAACGCGTTTTAAGCATGCACATGCATCTTTTGGTAGACGCGGATGAAGTTTTCTGCAAAACCACAAGATGTGCATGCAAATGGTGCTTTTGGCAGAACGCGCACGTGGATTTCTACCAAACGACGTGCTAAGCATGCCGATGCTGCTCTTTTTAGCACCCGCGCACGCATTTGTGCGAAAACGCGTTTTAAGCATGCACATGCATCTTTTGGTAGACGCGGATGAAGTTTTCTGCAAAACCACAAGATGTGAATGCAAATGGTGCTTTTGGCAGAACGCGCACGTGGATTTCTACCAAACGACGTGCTAAGCATGCCGATGCTGCTCTTTTTAGCACCCGCGCACGCATTTGTGCGAAAACGCGTTTTAAGCATGCACATGCATCTTTTGGTAGACGCGGATGAACTTTTCTGCAAAACCACAAGATGTGCATGCAAATGGTGCTTTTTGCAGAACGCGCACGTGGATTTCTACCAAACGACGTGCTAAGCATGCCGATGCTGCTCTTTTTAGCACCCGCGCACGGATTTGTGCGAAAACGCGTTTTAAGCATGCACATGCATCTTTTGGTAGACGCGGATGAAGTTTTCTGCAAAACCACAAGATGTGCATGCAAATGGTGCTTTTGGCAGAACGCGCACGTGGATTTCTACCAAACGACGTGCTAAGCATGCCGATGCTGCTCTTTTTAGCACCCGCGCACGGATTTGTGCGAAAACGCGTTTTAAGCATGCACATGCATCTTTTGGTAGACGCGGATGAAGTTTTCTGCAAAACCACAAGATGTGCATGCAAATGGTGCTTTTGGCAGAACGCGCACGTGGATTTCTACCAAACGACGTGCTAAGCATGCCGATGCTGCTCTTTTTAGCACCCGCGCACGGATTTGTGCGAAAACGCGTTTTAAGCATGCACATGCATCTTTTGGTAGACGCGGATGAAGTTTTCTGCAAAACCACAAGATGTGCATGCAAATGGTGCTTTTGGCAGAGCGCGCACGTGGATTTCTACCAAACGACGTGCTAAGCATGCCGATGCTGCTCTTTTTAGCACCCGCGCACGGATTTGTGCGAAAACGCGTTTTAAGCATGCACATGCATCTTTTGGTAGACGCGGATGAAGTTTTCTGCAAAACCACAAGATGTGCATGCAAATGGTGCTTTTGGCAGAACGCGCACGTGGATTTCTACCAAACGACGTGCTAAGCATGCCGATGCTGCTCTTTTTAGCACCCGCGCACGGATTTGTGCGAAAACGCGTTTTAAGCATGCACATGCATCTTTTGGTAGACGCGGATGAAGTTTTCTGCAAAACCACAAGATGTGCATGCAAATGGTGCTTTTGGCAGAACGCGCACGTGGATTTCTACCAAACGACGTGCTAAGCATGCCGATGCTGCTCTTTTTAGCACCCGCGCACGGATTTGTGCGAAAACGCGTTTTAAGCATGCACATGCATCTTTTGGTAGACGCGGATGAAGTTTTCTGCAAAACCACAAGATGTGCATGCAAATGGTGCTTTTGGCAGAACGCGCACGTGGATTTCTACCAAACGACGTGCTAAGCATGCCGATGCTGCTCTTTTTTGCACCCGCGCACGGATTTGTGCGAAAACGCGTTTTAAGCATGCACATGCATCTTTTGGTAGACGCGGATGAAGTTTTCTGCAAAACCACAAGATGTGCATGCAAATGGTGCTTTTGGCAGAGCGCGCACGTGGATTTCTACCAAACGACGTGCTAAGCATGCCGATGCTGCTCTTTTTAGCACCCGCGCACGGATTTGTGCGAAAACGCGTTTTAAGCATGCACATGCATCTTTTGGTAGACGCGGATGAAGTTTTCTGCAAAACCACAAGATGTGCATGCAAATGGTGCTTTTGGCAGAACGCGCACGTGGATTTCTACCAAACGACGTGCTAAGCATGCCGATGCTGCTCTTTTTAGCACCCGCGCACGCATTTGGGCGAAAACGCGTTTTAAGCATGCACATGCATCTTTTGGTAGACGCGGATGAAGTTTTCTGCAAAACCACAAGATGTGCATGCAAATGGTGCTTTTGGCAGAACGCGCACGTGGATTTCTACCAAACGACGTGCTAAGCATGCCGATGCTGCTCTTTTTAGCACCCGCGCACGGATTTGTGCGAAAACGCGTTTTAAGCATGCACATGCATCTTTTGGTAGACGCGGATGAAGTTTTCTGCAAAACCACAAGATGTGCATGCAAATGGTGCTTTTGGCAGAACGCGCACGTGGATTTCTACCAAACGACGTGCTAAGCATGCCGATGCTGCTCTTTTTAGCACCCGCGCACGGATTTGTGCGAAAACGTGTTTTAAGCATGCACATGCATCTTTTGGTAGACGCGGATGAAGTTTTCTGCAAAACCACAAGATGTGCATGCAAATGGTGCTTTTGGCAGAGCGCGCACGTGGATTTCTACCAAACGACGTGCTAAGCATGCCGATGCTGCTCTTTTTAGCACCCGCGCACGGATTTGTGCGAAAACGCGTTTTAAGCATGCACATGCATCTTTTGGTAGACGCGGATGAAGTTTTCTGCAAAACCACAAGATGTGCATGCAAATGGTGCTTTTGGCAGAACGCGCACGTGGATTTCTACCAAACGACGTGCTAAGCATGCCGATGCTGCTCTTTTTAGCACCCGCGCACGGATTTGTGCGAAAACGCGTTTTAAGCATGCACATGCATCTTTTGGTAGACGCGGATGAAGTTTTCTGCAAAACCACAAGATGTGCATGCAAATGGTGCTTTTGGCAGAACGCGCACGTGGATTTCTACCAAACGACGTGCTAAGCATGCCGATGCTGCTCTTTTTAGCACCCGCGCACGGATTTGTGCGAAAACGCGTTTTAAGCATGCACATGCATCTTTTGGTAGACGCGGATGAAGTTTTCTGCAAAACCACAAGATGTGCATGCAAATGGTGCTTTTGGCAGAACGCGCACGTGGATTTCTACCAAACGACGTGCTAAGCATGCCGATGCTGCTCTTTTTTGCACCCGCGCACGGATTTGTGCGAAAACGCGTTTTAAGCATGCACATGCATCTTTTGGTAGACGCGGATGAAGTTTTCTGCAAAACCACAAGATGTGCATGCAAATGGTGCTTTTGGCAGAGCGCGCACGTGGATTTCTACCAAACGACGTGCTAAGCATGCCGATGCTGCTCTTTTTAGCACCCGCGCACGGATTTGTGCGAAAACGCGTTTTAAGCATGCACATGCATCTTTTGGTAGACGCGGATGAAGTTTTCTGCAAAACCACAAGATGTGCATGCAAATGGTGCTTTTGGCAGAACGCGCACGTGGATTTCTACCAAACGACGTGCTAAGCATGCCGATGCTGCTCTTTTTAGCACCCGCGCACGCATTTGGGCGAAAACGCGTTTTAAGCATGCACATGCATCTTTTGGTAGACGCGGATGAAGTTTTCTGCAAAACCACAAGATGTGCATGCAAATGGTGCTTTTTGCAGAACGCGCACGTGGATTTCTACCAAACGACGTGCTAAGCATGCCGATGCTGCTCTTTTTAGCACCCGCGCACGCATTTGTGCGAAAACGCGTTTTAAGCATGCACATGCATCTTTTGGTAGACGCGGATGAAGTTTTCTGCAAAACCACAAGATGTGCATGCAAATGGTGCTTTTTTGCAGAACGCACACGTGGATTTCTACCAAACGACGTGCTAAGCATGCCGATGCTGCTCTTTTTAGCACCCGCGCACGGATTTGTGCGAAAACGCGTTTTAAGCATGCACATGCATCTTTTGGTAGACGCGGATGAAGTTTTCTGCAAAACCACAAGATGTGCATGCAAATGGTGCTTTTGGCAGAACGCGCACGTGGATTTCTACCAAACGACGTGCTAAGCATGCCGATGCTGCTCTTTTTAGCACCCGCGCACGGATTTGTGCGAAAACGCGTTTTAAGCATGCACATGCATCTTTTGGTAGACGCGGATGAAGTTTTCTGCAAAACCACAAGATGTGCATGCAAATGGTGCTTTTGGCAGAACGCGCACGTGGATTTCTACCAAACGACGTGCTAAGCATGCCGATGCTGCTCTTTTTAGCACCCGCGCAAGCATTTGTGCGAAAACGCGTTTTAAGCATGCGCATGCATCTTTTGGTAGACGCGGATGAAGTTTTCTGCAAAACCACAAGATGTGCATGCAAATGGTGCTTTTGGCAGAACGCGCACGTGGATTTCTACCAAACGACGTGCTAAGCATGCCGATGCTGCTCTTTTTAGCACCCGCGCACGCATTTGTGCGAAAACGCGTTTTAAGCATGCACATGCATCTTTTGGTAGACGCGGAGGAAGTTTTCTGCAAAACCACAAGATGTGCATGCAAATGGTGCTTTTTGCAGAACGCGCACGTGGATTTCTACCAAACGACGTGCTAAGCATGCCGATGCTGCTCTTTTTAGCACCCGCGCACGCATTTGTGCGAAAACGCGTTTTAAGCATGCACATGCATCTTTTGGTAGACGCGGATGAAGTTTTCTGCAAAACCACAAGATGTGCATGCAAATGGTGCTTTTTGCAGAACGCGCACGTGGATTTCTACCAAACGACGTGCTAAGCATGCCGATGCTGCTCTTTTTAGCACCCGCGCACGGATTTGTGCGAAAACGCGTTTTAAGCATGCACATGCATCTTTTGGTAGACGCGGATGAAGTTTTCTGCAAAACCACAAGATGTGCATGCAAATGGTGCTTTTGGCAGAACGCGCACGTGGATTTCTACCAAACGACGTGCTAAGCATGCCGATGCTGCTCTTTTTAGCACCCGCGCGCGCATTTGTGCGAAAACGCGTTTTAAGCATGCACATGCATCTTTTGGTAGACGCGGATGAAGTTTTCTGCAAAACCACAAGATGTACATGCAAATGGTGCTTTTTGCAGAACGCGCACGTGGATTTCTACCAAACGACGTGCTAAGTATGCCGATGCTGCTCTTTTTAGCACCCGCGCACGGATTTGTGCGAAAACGCGTTTTAAGCATGCACATGCATCTTTTGGTAGACGCGGATGAAGTTTTCTGCAAAACCACAAGATGTGCATGCAAATGGTGCTTTTGGCAGAACGCGCACGTGGATTTCTACCAAACGACGTGCTAAGCATGCCGATGCTGCTCTTTTTAGCACCCGCGCACGGATTTGTGCGAAAACGCGTTTTAAGCATGCACATGCATCTTTTGGTAGACGCGGATGAAGTTTTCTGCAAAACCACAAGATGTGCATGCAAATGGTGCTTTTGGCAGAACGCGCACGTGGATTTCTACCAAACGACGTGCTAAGCATGCCGATGCTGCTCTTTTTAGCACCCGCGCACGGATTTGTGCGAAAACGCGTTTTAAGCATGCACATGCATCTTTTGGTAGACGCGGATGAAGTTTTCTGCAAAACCACAAGATGTGCATGCAAATGGTGCTTTTGGCAGAACGCGCACGTGGATTTCTACCAAACGACGTGCTAAGCATGCCGATGCTGCTCTTTTTAGCACCCGCGCACGGATTTGTGCGAAAACGCGTTTTAAGCATGCACATGCATCTTTTGGTAGACGCGGATGAAGTTTTCTGCAAAACCACAAGATGTGCATGCAAATGGTGCTTTTGGCAGAACGCGCACGTGGATTTCTACCAAACGACGTGCTAAGCATGCCGATGCTGCTCTTTTTAGCACCCGCGCACGGATTTGTGCGAAAACGCGTTTTAAGCATGCACATGCATCTTTTGGTAGACGCGGATGAAGTTTTCTGCAAAACCACAAGATGTGCATGCAAATGGTGCTTTTGGCAGAGCGCGCACGTGGATTTCTACCAAACGACGTGCTAAGCATGCCGATGCTGCTCTTTTTAGCACCCGCGCACGGATTTGTGCGAAAACGCGTTTTAAGCATGCACATGCATCTTTTGGTAGACGCGGATGAAGTTTTCTGCAAAACCACAAGATGTGCATGCAAATGGTGCTTTTGGCAGAACGCGCACGTGGATTTCTACCAAACGACGTGCTAAGCATGCCGATGCTGCTCTTTTTAGCACCCGCGCACGCATTTGGGCGAAAACGCGTTTTAAGCATGCACATGCATCTTTTGGTAGACGCGGATGAAGTTTTCTGCAAAACCACAAGATGTGCATGCAAATGGTGCTTTTTGCAGAACGCGCACGTGGATTTCTACCAAACGACGTGCTAAGCATGCCGATGCTGCTCTTTTTAGCACCCGCGCACGCATTTGTGCGAAAACGCGTTTTAAGCATGCACATGCATCTTTTGGTAGACGCGGATGAAGTTTTCTGCAAAACCACAAGATGTGCATGCAAATGGTGCTTTTTGCAGAACGCACACGTGGATTTCTACCAAACGACGTGCTAAGCATGCCGATGCTGCTCTTTTTAGCACCCGCGCACGGATTTGTGCGAAAACGCGTTTTAAGCATGCACATGCATCTTTTGGTAGACGCGGATGAAGTTTTCTGCAAAACCACAAGATGTGCATGCAAATGGTGCTTTTGGCAGAACGCGCACGTGGATTTCTACCAAACGACGTGCTAAGCATGCCGATGCTGCTCTTTTTAGCACCCGCGCACGGATTTGTGCGAAAACGCGTTTTAAGCATGCACATGCATCTTTTGGTAGACGCGGATGAAGTTTTCTGCAAAACCACAAGATGTGCATGCAAATGGTGCTTTTGGCAGAACGTGCACGTGGATTTCTACCAAACGACGTGCTAAGCATGCCGATGCTGCTCTTTTTAGCACCCGCGCACGCATTTGTGCGAAAACGCGTTTTAAGCATGCACAATCTGTCTCGCGTGTG